>NC_058406.1:45156441-45332779 GCF_002201575.2 Neomonachus schauinslandi
ACTAGAATATGCTAGCTTAAATAGTCAACTGTCTGTATAAGCTTGAAACATCTTTGGACGTGAAAGGTCTTGTTGCAAGAAGAAAAAGAATAGCTTTGGGGTTGCCAGCTTACATGGCCATTCCTGAGAAGCCAGTTACCATATTGCCTTGATCTCACTGTTAATCAAAAGTGTTCTTAGAAGCTATTGAAATGGCAGAGTTGATGGAAGATTTTGTGAGGAGGTACACAGCTTCATCTTATAACCAGATGGCTCCTTTAGACCAACACTTTAAAATTATCTAGCCTGCTAGAGCTGAATAATTTTATAAATGAAGAATCTAAAGGTTTAGTGTTTTATACAGCCAATGACTGACCTCAAGAATGCTGAAACGGCCAGTAAGAAGTGTAAACACACTGTAGAGAAGACAAAAAGAGATATTAATAGACAGGTGCTTATAACCGCTGCCCCCTGGATTTTCTCATTTCAGGACTTTGAACAGCTCAGTTTCAACAGAAAGCCAAGCAAAAGAATAAAAAAAAAAAAAAAAAAAAACTTCCCTTTTAACTGGCTTATTGAAATAAAAAGGAAGTGTTTTTCTTCTGGACCCTGAAACTCTTTTCTTCCAAACAAAACCTACTGAGAGAAGTTTTCTTTCTTTGTTTGGAGACAGTGACTTCAGAAACAGAAAATGCTGGAATTCTAAGTGATCAGAGGATTTGGGAGGGGCAGGCTGATATAGAGGCTCTAATAGGGAATGAATGACCTTGGTCCTTGGAGCCCTACCGCCTGCAGGTGCCATGGAAACCTCCTAGACCACAGGCCTACGAAGGGAGGAACAGCCAGGGGAAGAGAAGAAAGTGCGGCACACCTCAAGCAGTCTTGCTTTCCCTTTAAGTCCTTAAGGATAATCACAGCCATTGTTCCCCAGGATCAGAAAGACAAAGACTTCAAAGAAGCGTTCTCTATCACTTAAAAGAGTAGATTTAATAATAGGGGGAAATTCCATTTATACCTAATGTAAAGATACATTCATTTGTCCTTCCCTTATACTTAAAAAAAAACTTCCATCCACCGCTGACTAATTATCAGTGCAAACCTGGCCCATGACCCACAGTCCCCTTTGTGATTCTGTGGCAGGGTGGATAAAATTTCAGCTGAGTAAAACCAGTCCCCACACTCTATGTATTGGATTGAGAACTCATGTAGGTTACCATGAAGGACCTTAGATGATGTGAGGGCTCTTATGCTATTTGATTCCATTTGATACTAATAAACCTCATGACTATTTTAAAGATATCCTGAAAAATTGTATCAAGAAACTTTTATTTCCATGAAAACAAAAAGGCAAAACACACCTAAAATCATGTTGACAACCTTCTTTCAGATGGACTCAGTGGAAGGCTTATTGTTCTATTTTTTTCCAAATGTTCATTCATTGACGTAACCAACCGAAAATTCACGAGTACCTACTATTTGCCAAATATGAGGTCTCACATATCTAGCTGAAGAGATGGAGAAATACACACACCAAGTGGAAGCACACTGTGATGAGTAATACAGATGTTTTAGTCACTGAGCTGAAGGGCACCCTAACCAGGACAGCGGGGGCTTGTATCAGAGGCAAAGGATCAGGGCTGAGAGAGAGCAGGCTCTGTTTAAGCCCCATCAACAAATAGCTGACTAGGACTGGGGTATAGCTCTGAAATAGGGGAGCAGATGGTAGGCACATCACTAAGGAGCTTAAAACCATGCTAATCTGAAAAGACTGGAAAGCAGGAGAGTGGCGGGACCAGTTTTGTGTTTTAGGCAGATGAAATCAGACAGCCGAGGGCCAGGCAGATGGATGGATGAATGGAGTCTGAAGGGAGGAGGCCAGCAGCCCATATACAATGGAGAACCTCCACTCTTTCAAACAATGGGAAGGTAACATCGGGATCTCTCCTCCCTCCCTACTGCCGCTTCCCTTATGAAGAGTGAATTATCAGATCCTTGAGACTGGGAACAGCTGTGAGGACTGGAGCTGGGGTTCTTCTGCTTGTGGATCTGCAAGAGGGGAGTGAGCACACTGGTGTCAGGCCAACCAAGGCAAGCCCTGTCCTTGTGTGTGTTAGCAGAGGAAACATAGAGAGGACGGGAAGGGGGCACTGTCCTCATCCCTGTGACGGGGTGGGTGCCTTTCAGCTCTACAGACCTCATTTTGACTCGAGTAGGTCTCCAGGTCAAGGAGGGCTAAGAGGAGGCAGCGTGACCTCCAGCCCATCATGGCCAGCAACATGGGGGTATTTTATCTTTATCTGGTTCCTGTGTCTGGTTTGCAGTTGGCTCAAAATGTAAGAGAGGGGCATGATTAGCCAGCTTTCCCAGAGATTCCCCAATATGAGCCCAAATCCAACAAATGGCCTTGGGGATGAGAAGGAGGAGAAAGACATCAGACATACTGAAGTTTGGATTTAAGATGTGGTATCATCAGTACATAAGGGCAAGCGATCTTTCAAAACCACCACAAAACAAAACACACGAAACACTTTTAAACTGAAAAGAAGAAACGCTGGAAGTCAGCACTCTTATTTCTGTATTTCTTGATATTGTTAATGTATTTATTTTTCATATAAATCTTTCATACATTGAAAAACCTATTAAGACCATCTTCCATTCTGCATATACTTCAGTTTCTCTGATGAAAAATAACTGTTTTGAAGGGGGGACACCATGTGTGGACGTCCTTAATCAGTGCATTACCTGATAGGACATTTATTAAGGATAAAACATTTCTTTTATCCCAATAGCTGCCTCAGCAGTTGTTAAGATGAGAAGGGGGAGGGGAAAGGAAGCCTTTATCATTTCCTGATCTCTCTAGCAAATTGCCAATTTATGCACAGAATATTACAAATACTACTGAATTATTTGAGCCTGGAATTAATTTAGAGAATCTTCTCCTTCTTTGAGTGCCCAGGGGTTTGGCTTATCTTTATTTGCTGAAGGAACCATGTCACTGAAAGCAGTCCCCGGATTATTTCAAGTGAATGAATAATGAAATTGCCCAGCTTTCTAATGGCTTCCAAATTCCATGACTAGCTCAAGATGCTCTCGTGGGCGAGTTCATCAACTGGGCCCTTTCACTGTGGGTGAAGCACACCCAGACTCAGAACAGGAGCCTCGGCGTGGAGTAATTAAAGTCAGTGAGGAAAACCCAGTGTCACCGGGGGTTACCGAGGCTGCTTTGTAAAACGGAGAAAAGATATTTCATCCTTCAGACAGTATCATTAGGAGTAACACACACAAAATAACCAATTACCAAAAGCGGCCATTTTTTTAATAATCCCTCACTAGCATGAAATCCCTTAATCATGTCAGAAACCATTGCTCTTGCTAGGGGGAAGAATATGCCAAACAAGAGAGACTTCTTGGCTTTAAAAGGACAAATTCAGGATGATAAACAAAGAATCCAAATAGATTACTGTTTCACACACAGTTTTCTATGTAACGCAGCTAACCTCCTAAAAACCCTGGACTCACCGATGCTGCTCAGCTGTGGCATTGGTACCCACACTGGTTACTTATTTCCTTTCCTTTTCTTGCTAAACCACGAATATTTATTGTGGGAAACTTGATGTACATACGGAAACAAAACAAAATATATGCTTAATCTGCAAAATCAGAGACATACACATTAAATATTTGGGGTACTTCACCGCAATCATTAATTCTCCTACTCTTATCAAATACACACACACACACACAGATAAAAACTAAAACCAGAAACTTTCATTCTGATTTTTCACTTAGATCCTAAGCATGTCAAGTCCTTACCTACTTAAAAAAACTTATTATACACAATACTGTATCTTATTTCCAACACAGAATGTTTAAGAGACTACTTTTTTAAAACTATTGAGTCCCAACACTCAAAACAGTAACTGGCACATAGTAGGTGCTCAGTAAACAAGTGATGAATGGATAAATGAAATAACATGAATGAATGAGTTCATGAATGACTGGATGCTTTTTCCCTGGAAACAGGTTCAGCTTTTCCAAGAACCCAGTATGTCAGAAGCAGGTCCCATCATAACAACTCATTGAGTTAATAAAGTCTGAGGCGAACTTGCTTATGAAACTGTCTTAGCTCACCTTATTATATACTTTATAGACATATATTCTATGACACCTAACCAACACAGCACTTTTGGAACGAGAAGTAACATCTGGATCTTCTGTTAAAAAAAGTACCAAGTCTTTTAAGAGTATTCTGGTCTCTTTTTCAGTTTACCGACTATATCAGAATGTGACCCCCATATATATATGGACTATATATTCAGCCATAAAAAAGGATGAGATCTTGCCATTTGCAACAAAATGGATGGAGCTAGAGAATATTATGCTAAGTGAACAAGTCGGAGAAAGACAAATACCACATAATCTCACTCATATGTATAATTTAAGGAATAAAATAAATGAGCAAAGGGAAAAAAAGAGAGAAAGACAAACCAAGAAACAGACTCTTAGCTATAGAGAACAAACATAGTTACCAGAGGGGGGAAGTGGGTGGAGGATGGATAAAATAGGTGATGGGGATGAAGGAGGGCATTTCTGATGAGCACCAGGTGATATATGGAAGTGTTGAATCCCTGTATTGTATACCTGAAACTAAATTACACTGTATGTTAACTAACTGGAATTAAAATAAAAACTTTAAAACATTAAAAAAAAATGTTACCCCCAGCACACTCATAAGCCCCTCTCAAAATATTTCCAATAATTCTGATGAACTGGCATTTCAAGATGTTAAAATAAACAGTGGTATGTATCTACTGATTAAGCATTAAATCTAAGATATCATAAAACCGCTGTGTTCAAGGGGCTGCCATTTCCTGGCTATTCAGCTCTTTAGGTGCAATTTTGACACATTTGCCTTAATGTGCCATTTATGAAATGTGTATCTTAAATCAGCAGTGAAATGAAACCAACATCATTAATTCTACAAAAATCAGGGAACTGCCACATGTATTACCCTGCCTTGTGCAATGTTATCAGCATGTTACCTCCCATGCTGGATATTACAATCACTCGATATTATCCCTTATTACTTTAAAGGCAATTTTACATTTCTCATTCAAATTAATGGCTAATCTCAAGAGACTTATTATGTTTAATTACTTTTTATTCCTGAATCCTCCCTTTCTCCCTGCACATTCTTTCCCTAAATGATGGCCAAAAACTTGCCATATAATCAGAGAGCACAAGAGTTGTTAAACGTTGGATACTGATTACAACAGAGACAGGATCTCGAACAAATCTCTCTAAATTCAAGAGCAAAGAGTCTCTAAGACCTTACAAAAGAGTCATATTTGATCAGTTTAAAAATCTGGCAAAGGACCAAGTTTCTAGGTCCAGTTCTGTCCTTAACATGCCAAGTCTTTAAGCAAGTTGCTCAATCTTTCTGGTCTTCATTTTCCATATTTATCCATCAGAGCCTCCCTGTGCCATAGCCAGTACCACACTCATACACACGAAGGATCCATAAGGCCCTGACTCTAGCCACAGTCTTGGAGATGGAGCTACTTACTTGTACCCATCTAGCACTCAACTTTCTAAATGTCATTGGTCTTTGCAGATTCTGAAAAGCACCTTGGAAGCACCTACGTTCAGCTCAGACTTCCTTGACTACGTGGCCTAATTTCTAAAGCAGCCTTCAGTAATCCCAGACATCCTAGCCGCCACTGTTCCTGGACTAGACCTACTATGATGGAGGCAGAATTTATACCAGAGAATTCAGAATCTTAGGGCCTGGCATTACGATGTCCTTAGAAACCTAGGATCTGGGCCCAGCAGTCTTACCTGAGTATTCTTCACTGGCAATCAGACCCGAGATCAGGCATCCCCAGGATGACTTCCTTGCCCCAAATCCTGTCTTCCTAACCTGAGATATCCCCCTCTCTCAGTCATGGTGCTAGCTCTTAGGTTCTACTGGATTGCCTTTCCTAGAACCCCAACCTTCTCTAGGGCAGGAGCCAGACTTGAGCCCCTTTTTGGTGGCCACGGTCCTGCCTCCTACAGACACATTGCCCAGGTGTTACCAACACTCCCGGCTGCCTCTTTAATACTGAGTGTTACTTCCATGCTCCAAAATTGTGCCTGCTTCTCTGGAATTCTGAGTGCTAACTACTGCTTGATTCAAAACTTAAAACTATGCCTAGCTTTTTTTTTTTCTTAAATGTATCTGTGGTGGATAGGGTACACGCATCATCTCTTTTACACCTTCCCGATAATCCATATAAAGGAATATACTATTATTATTCCACTTTAAAGACGAAGAAACAGAGGTCAAGAGAGATGACCCAGGGTTCCATGGAAGGGAAAACCAGAGCCTGGACTTCATCCAGATCTCTTCTGTGTTGGTCAAATTCTCTTTCTCCTGTACTAGTTTCCTGTGGCTGTGATAACACATGACTTCAAACATGGTGTCTTAATACAACCGAAATTTATTCTCGTAGAGTTCTGGAAGCCAGAAGTCTAAGTTCAGTTTCACTGGGCCAAAATCAAAGTTATCTGCAAAGCTCTGCTCCTTCCAGAGGGTCTGGAGGGAGGGAATCCTGTTCTTGCCTCTCCCAGCTTCTGGTGGCTACTGGAACTCCTTGGCTGGTGGCCACATCACTCCAATCTCCTTCTTCTATGTCAAAGATCCCTCAGTCTTCCTCTTAAAAGGACATGTGTAACAACATTTAGGCCCCGCCTCGATAATCCAGGATAATCTCTGCATCTCAAGATGCCTAATTTAATCCCATCTGCCATGTCTCATTTAAGATAACATTCACAGTCTCTGGGGATTAGGACAAGGATATTTGGGGAAAGGGGTCATCATTTGGCCTATCACACTAGCAAACAACTCCTTTCCAATTTCCGTTCATTGAAAACACTGGACTTGGGGGAGGGAGGGGCATTGTGAACATAGAATTAGTACTCATACAAGTGAATTTCATGGGTTTCCAAACAAGTTGCATGCATTTTTCACATCCATGATCTCATAAATTCTTCAATGCAACAGGAAAGTATGCACCGGTCTGCTCATGTTACAGCAAGGGAAAGTGAGGCTCAGGGGGAAACAGATTCTCACCAAGGGGCCACAGGTAAAATGGAAGCAGGAGAAATGTGAACCCATAAAGTGACCATGATGGCTTTTCTGCCTGGCCAAGCATCATCCTCCCCAGATCCTTCTCCTTGCCAACTGTTTCCTTTCTTACTTCTAGAAGACAGACATGTCCTCTCTCCTGAGTTCCAACCAGCCAAGGAGTCACCAGGGTACTCTATGTGCTCTGCCTCTGTTACCCAGAGCTGTGCTGTTTTTCCTTCTAACACACTGAGGTAATGATTTCGATGAGCTTTTCTCCCAAATCACTTTCCTCATCCATAAACTGCATTGCTTTCTCCCCTTGTAATTATTCTACATTTTTGTACTTTGAACTACATTTGCCATCTGCTAGCCCAATTACGCAAATGATCCAAATCCTTTTGAATCTGGTTAAATTGTTTGACTAGATTTGCTCACTCTCCACTTCTAAAATCATCTGTGAACCTGAATGTGACACAGCGAGTCATAAATAGATGGGAGTGGGAAGGTGGGAGGTGGAGTGGGGTGGGGGATACATGTCAGAAGGATGTCAAGAAGAGAAGGGGAGGTGCAGGCATGGTGAGGAGGGTGTATTCTGTACCAACTCCCTAGGAGCTGGGGAGCGAACTATATCAACTTCCGAATGTGCAGGTTCAGCACCTCTGATGTCTCATTTTCTCATGCTACAAAAAATGAATTCTACTTTCTCACTTCCTTGGAAGAGGTTTGTAAGGATTAATGAGACGGTTCTGATTCAGCACCTTGGAGAGTGACACAACACAGATAATTGACACGTGGACGATGGTACACATTTAGCTGTTGTGTAATAGAAGCTAAAGTCAAAACTCCCTGTGCCACCTTTCTATCTTTTAGTCTCTGCCTTCCCCATGTAGGGTTCTCTTTGCATCCAGGCCCCAGTGTGACCTCTTTTGGTTCGTGAACTGTTCAGCCAACAAAATATATTAAGCACCGGCTGTGGAGATAATGAACATAGACCCAGTCCTTGTTCTCAGGAGAGTCACAGTTTAGACAAGAGGCAAAGCAGTAAAGAGGTGATTAAAACACAGTGAAACGAGGACTACTGGGAGGGAAGCAAAATACCCTAGGAGGGGAGAGAACAAAGTTACTAATTCAACTGGGGTTAGCCCTTAGAGCATCTGATTCCAGAATGAGTAGCTGTACTAAGTTGGCCTTGAGAGACACAGAACATTCCAGGCTGAGCAAATGACATGTACACAGACCTAAAGGGTGAGAGGCCAGGGGAAAGTTCTAGGAGGTCTGAAGCCCTGCTGGCTCCTGGTGAGCAGAGGCAGAGCAGAGCAAGAGTAAATGGCACACGTGAGAAGGTGCTGTAATTTGTAAGCTGCTTGGGTCACAATGAAACTAGTGTGCAAGAAGTAGTAAAGAAACTATTAGCCAGTTTTAAGAGAAACTCTTCCCTCTGCTAATTGCTGTCCTGCTAGTTGCTGGTCCTCAGAGTCCCTGCAATGTTGTAATGAGATCGAGCCACCAGGGCCTGGGAGCCAGGCAGTACAGTACAGAGGCCACACACATGACCTCATTTCATCTTCATCATAACCCTGTGGCCGGGGCTGTTTTGGCGCACCCATGTAATAAGACGATGAAATTGAGTTTCAAATTGTTCAAGGTAAGCTATTTACTCAAGCCATCTGCCCTCCCCTAGCAAAAGGGAGAGCCACAATTCAAACTTAAGTCGGTCTGCATTTAGATCTTAGGACCTAAGGGTCCAGAGGTGAAGAAATGACACAGCCCTCATAGTTCCTGATGCTCTACAGCCCAGAAAAGGGCCTCTAGATGATCCTCTAAGCCAATCCCCTTCCACGGTGCAGATAAGGAGACCAAGGGACAAGTACGATTTGAGGTGTCCAGTGCTCTTGGTTTTTCTCACATTTGCACTGATTTCACTGTACATCTGCCCCCATCCCTCCGTGGCCTGGTCAGTAGGACCCTGGCAGTTTTCAGGCCACATCATGCAGCTCCTGTAGTCGGAGGGGGCTGGTTTCTACCCTGCAGCATGGTAGCATGGTTAAAAGAGCTAAGAAACAACCACCTTGGGCTCACATGCTTGCTCTGCCATCTTCTGCTGTGTGACCCTGGACAAGGTATTAGTCTCTCTGTGCCAGTTTCCCCCTCTATGAAATAGGGCCATGATAAGAACTATCAGAAGGGCTTATTGTGAGTTGCTATGTATAAGGAATTTGGATCAGTACTCAGTATGTAGTAAGTGCTCAATAACTGTTAGCTGTATTTATGGGTACTACTCCTATCCTCCTAATCTGTTCATATACCCCAGTAAACTCTGGTCCTCTGGGAGCTTGCTGCAGCTCCACCAGCCACCTCCACCTCTGCAAGAAACACAGCCTAGAGACTTAATTCTTCATCTTGAAATCCTTGGGGACCTGGCATATATTTTCTCAAAGTGTGGAGAGGACACACTCAATAACTAAATAACATTCTTTTTCTAATAAGAGATGCTGGAGGCAGAAGAGTCCTTCCAAAGGTCTTAGAGCCCCTTCCTCCCCCCCCCCCCCATATCAGGGATCACCTTCTAAAATTCTCAATAATTTACTTATTTAACAAATGTGCTATTTCTGTCTGCTCTCAGCTTCCACCGACAGAACATCAGCTCCAGGAAGGTAGTGGTCCCCGTCTATTCCGGTAGATCCCAAGCAGCCTGAACTGCTTACTGAAGAGTTGGTCACAGCGACAATCTGGCTGTTGTGGGGAAGCCATAAGGGAGGAAGAAAATAAGAAAGGCACCACCTGGATCACTGGGCACCAGGAAGTGCCTGATGAACACTTGCTGACTAGTGAATGAAGTGTGAACCATGCCAGGTACCAACAGGATGACCTTGGACAAGCCACGCCCATCTCAGGAAACTAACTTCCTCACCTGCAACACGGTAATATTATCACAGATAATATTAAGCATGCCGATTAATAATAAGCATGCCGATTACATAATGACTGAGCGTTAAAAATACTTTTCCAAACGGAAGCGTGGTATAGAAATGTTATTGTGGCATTTATGTATGGAATGGCGGGGACACCAACAGTCACTCATTCACTAGCTATCTCTCAGCTATCTAGTTCCTGCACTGAGCAAATGGAAATCAAAGATGCACAGCCACTATCCTCAGGGGGTTTACTGGCTGGGGGAGGAAGAGAGAAGGATTTGGGGGTAAGGGTTGGTTTTCAGCCAGTAAACAGAGGAAGGAATCATTAAAACAGACAGAATCCAGGAATGAATGTCAGAGAGGGGAGAAAAGAATGTCGTTGGCAGGACTGAAAAGCTATTCAACAGGCAGCTTGTATTTGTCAATACTCAAGACCATTCTTGTCACTGAACATTATTATTCCCATCACACCAATGAGGAAACTGATGCCCAGACAGGTTAAATGACTTACCCAAGGTCACACAACTTTATGTGGCAGAACCACATTTGAAGCGAGCTTGTTGGACTGGAATCACATCAGATACAATCATTAGGCAAAGGAGTCCAAGAGAAGTTTTGTTTCTCTTTGAGAACTCTTAGCAACACTGTTATAGGTGATTAAGAACCGCTGGGCCCAGGGCCTGAGCTCCTGCGCCATATGCTTCTCCCCAGAGCTGGCCATGAGGATGGAGATTGAGCGCCAAACCCACAGGTTTGCCCACATCTGCAGGCTGGCCACCAAGGAGGGCCGCCATTGCTAATTAGCTGGCAAGTCCCCAAAGGAATTTTTCCTTTTTCTTTTTTTCTCCAGTAGTCAGTGGTTTTAGTCATACATCCTTTCAGCTCTTACCCAGAGCTCTTTGCAGGAAATTCATTTGCAACTCTAAGAGACCCATTTGCATCTAGTCTGACCACAGGGGCTAGGCTTCCCCCATTGTAAGGTACTGAACCCATAATGTAAAATGGGATCAAGAGGATCCCAGAGCCTCTTCCTCTGGCTGCAGTGGGCAAGAGCCCACACAACCCTCACACCTCTGCTCCCAGCCAGAGTCTAAGAGGGGAGGTCCCTGAGACATGCTCTCTGATCCTAGAAATCTGGGTACCACCTCCCAGGCAGTGAGGATTTCGTGAGCTCCACACACGTGCCAGTGTAGGGCTTCTTTTCCTTCAAGGAGATCACGGTCTAGGAGTGGCTCTCGCTGGTATCCAGCTCTCAAGAGCACTCCCAGTGACCTGGGAAATGAGTGAACCCGTTGAGTCTAAGGTTCATCACCGGTTGAATGAGGATAGCACTTTTTTTCCTCGACTGCTGTGAAAATTAAGTGAAATGATGACTATAAAATACTTTGTGCACTACCTAGTTAAGTGCTCGTTAGCAAGAGCCGGTCACGGCAGGGACAGGAGATGGTAATCACAGCAGCGGGCATGGGGGGTGCTCACAGGGGAAGCTGAGGACAGGGGAGGCGCAGTTGCAATGTAGCGGCAGTGGGGGTGTTCTAGAAGTAGGAACGGTGGGAGTAGCCACAGCAGCAGAAGGAATGAGACGCTAGACCTCACTGGTAGTATTAGAGACAAAAAGAGAAAAACTGTATCTCACAGGCGAAACAGCGGGAAAAGCTGCCTTTCTTTCAGGTTTGGAGAGAAAAGCGAAGGAACGGTGGGTAGACTAGAAGCCATTCAGGGAGAGCCAGCTTTTGTGTCAACGGTTTTTGTTACATTTGTTATCCCTTCGCATCTTCACAATGTTTTTCAAGGGAAGAAAAGGGGACTCAAAGTGATGCCATCCCTTACTCAAGGTCACAGCTGTGTGACGGTGGGTGGGGTCTGCACTTAAACTCAAGTGTGCCTCATTCCAGTACCACGGTTGCTGCCCTACACCACAAGGGGCCAACTGCAGCTATCCAGAACACCGGCTCCCTGAGAGCACCTCAACCCCAGCTGATCCTGGCCTTTTATACATTATAAAAGAGCTGGGGAGCGTATCTCCTGTACGTATCATGCTGCGCTTAACATTTTGCATGAAACCCATTGGTTCCTATGTCTCCCCTCTAGACCCCCAAACTACGAACTTTTTGTAGAAAACAGTCTTTTCTCTGCTGTACCACAGTATCTGTTCCCATCATAATGCCTAAACTACAACACACTCAACTAAGTATCTATTGTTCACCTACCAGGTGCTGGGAGCACTTCTAGACACTTGGGACATTTCAATGAACAAAACACACTCAAAAATTCCTGCCTACATAGAACATTCCATCAATGGAAGACAATAAACAAGAATAATAATAAATAAGTAAATTAAAAAGGATTATTGAATAAGGTAAATGGATGAATGAATGAATGAATGAATAATAGAAGAGAGGGGGGGTACATGGACCCGCCTATGACCCTTTCAAATGTGATCATGATCGTATTTTCAATCATAAATTTCACACTGGCATCACAATTTCCATATGCTTATCTATGATTTTAGCTGATTTTACATCAGTCCTGTGGAGAAAGTAACTATAGAATCATGTTACCTATTTTGTGGAGATGGAGACTGAGGGTCAGAGATGCCAAGTGCCTTGAACAAGGTTGAATCTCCACAGAGTGAGGACCCCAAAGCATGGAGCTTAGATCTCGAGAGCAGGTCTTGTGATGGATCTACCTCCCAGCCCTGTCCCCATCACCTCCCAGGCTCTTGCTTGCTCACCCGGCTGGATTTCCTGCCATCAAAGGTGAGGCAAAGTCCAACTTTACTCTCAAGCATTTCTCTGTGATTCCCTGACGTAGTCTTAACGTGCTTTCTGATCACCTACGCTGTCTCTTCCTGGTGTGAATTTAAATATCTCAGGGGTCAATATCACCAATAGCAATCTCAGTAGTAACGAATCAACAGCTTACGTATGTATGGTCTTTTCCTTTTCCTCTAACCTCATCTGATCCTCCTGACAACCCATGCAAGTAGAAATAGCTGAGACTATTGTTACTTATTTCATCTTGCAGAGAGGGAAATGGACCCATACTCAGGGAGATGAGGAGACTGGCCAGAGTTCAAGTGGGTGCTGTGTGGCAGAGCCATGATGGGATGCTACACCCTTCTCCCACCTTGGCGAGCCCCCCTCCTCCCACGAGACCCACACCCAGCCCCCAGGCACAGTGGATTTGCTCCAAATGGCTCATTCACCACCACCTCCCAATCGCTGCTCCCTTCCCGTGAGTCAGCGGCTGCCATCCACGCTCCTCATCTTTATGCGGCTGAGATGTGCAGGATGTGCGTTCCTGTGTGGAAGCCTGTAAAATCTATTTATGGACCTAATTGTCAGTTTTCATGAGTGACAGACATACAGTGCTTTGACTACCCAGCCTAATGTGTCTGTATCTGACATTTTAAATAGAACTCTCTCCCCCCTCCCTGTTCTTTTAGGAAGTAATTTGAGATAGCAGGTATTTTTAAATTCATATATCTTTAATTATATCTACACAACTGTCAGAGATTAATGATTTCCTCAATCTGGCTCTCCTTAAAGGAGAATTTGGAACTTACGCAACACTAAAAAGAGCTCCAACCGATATGCTGTCAGTAACAAAGACATTCGCAGGCAAGGCTTTTGGCTTTAGTCAAGTTCGAGTTCTCACTGTAGATTAATTTTGTGCGACGCTTCTATGAATTATGAAAAAGCAGCACTCATGTGGACGGCAAATGTAAATAGATGTAACCATGTAAACCAATAAAAAAACATGTGGCAGACGGAGAGCGGGCTATGTGTGGAAATACTCCCCTGCCCCCAGAGAAATAAGTAACAATAGGTTTCGGGTGGTATCCGTGTATTCAGACTCCAAAAGAAAATCTCAGCCTCCCATGTAAGCAAACTCAATCTAGAAGCTTGAGGTCAGAGAGGACTTCAGAAAGAATTTCATCCCGCTTTCCTGCTTGAGGCCAGAAATTTCTCCTGTGATAAAACTCGGTTAGCAAAGATTTGCTCGATGCCTGCCGGGCACCAGGCCTAAGGCAGGCCAGGGGCACACGCTAGGCACAAGACATGTCCCCTAGAAATCAAAGAAGGAATAAGAAGCAAGCAAAGAAGCACCTACAATGGAAGAAGAGCATTGAGGGATATCTGCCTGTTGCTACCCGAAAGAGGGGAGGCAGAAAACTGGGCACAAGTCCTCCTTTTAACTAGGCATGTGATGCTGGGCAAGTTAATTTCTCTTTCTTTCCCAGTAAAATGGGATTAATAATATTTTCCCTTTGTGAGAGTTTGATAAAAGCTGGCTTCTGTTTCCTACGGCTGTCTCACTTCCTTTGCTCCCCTACGCGAACCCTGCGGCTCCAGGACCCTGTATTTCTCACCATTCCTCCACAACACTACGATTTCTTATGCTTGAATACACGGAGTGTCTCAGGTGGTGTCTGCACATCATCCTTATGTTTAATAAACTCCTTTTAACTTGTGTGATCTAGCTTGAATGGCTCCTCTTCTGTGAAGCCTTCTCTAATCTCCTGGGTACACTTATGGCTCCTTTAATCCCAGGTAATTACATCCACTGAGGTGCTGGTCACACTGGACTATGGTAGTTTCACTGTTTATCTTTTTTATCTAGTTCGTGTCTCAGGAAATAAATATATAATTTTATATCCTCAGGGCCTGGCTAGTGACTGGCCCATAATAGGCAGATACTCAACAAATTGTTGTTTACATGAATGAAGAGTGTATGAAGGGATAAATACTCAAGTAAGCGATGAGTAATATGTGTAAATACCTTGTAAATGTTAATAAAAAAAGCTACTGTTTAATGAATGGTTACTATGTCCCAGACACGTGGGCGTATAATTTCAATCGTCCACAACAACTCCACAAACTAGACTTCTTCTAAAGTAAACTTACGGCATGGGTACCAACCAATGAGAGCTGTTGTCAATGACATCACCGTCAGCCCTTGAGATACTACTGTGGGCTAAATGGTAGCCCCAAAAGATACTGTCGTGTCCTCATCTGTGGATCCTGTGAATATGGCCTTATTTGGGAAAAAAAAGATCTTTGTAGACATAATTAAGGATCTCGAGATAAGGAGATCATCCTGGGTCATTTGGATGAGTCCTAAATCTAATGACAAGTGTCCTCACAAGAGACACATGGAAGAGAAGGCCATGTGAAGACAGAGCAGAAAGAGACGTGACCACAAATCAAAAGCACCAACTAGCAGCCACGAGAAGCTGCAAGAGGCAAGAAACAGATTCTTCTCTGGAGCTTTCACAAGGAGAGCAACCCTGCTGACACCTAAATTTTGGACTTTTATCTTCCAGAAATGTGAGAGAGTGAATTTCTGGTTTTGTTTTGTTTTGTTGGCTACCAAGTTTGTGGTAATTTTTTATAGCAGCCTCAGGAAACTAGTACGCAGAGGTACATTAATGTCTGTTATCAAGATGAGGACACTGAAGTTGCGGGGGGGAGGTTTCCCCGAGGCACGCAGCTATTCACCAGCAGAGATGAGATTCAGATCAGAACCTGTCTTACTGCAAAGTCGTTGTCAAGGTTCTCCCATGAGTAGCCTCAGAGACACCTCCCATGGTTCTTTAGCTTGAGCTTCTGACACATAAGGATGCTGGGTCCTCCCTGTGGAGGTGCCCACTCACTGGATCATTGGGAGGGCAATAGCACCTGTGTTTTTTGACAACCCGCCCCCCCCCCCACCACCACCAAGGGGTTGTGCTACATGGTACAACTGAGAAATACAGCCTCGAAGGGTGGGGTTTTCTCCCTCACAGGCCTGTAGGAATGCCTACTCTGAAACACATATCCTGTAACACAGGAGGGAAAATGAGAAGAATGAACCAAACCCCAACTTGAAAGCCAAGCTCTCTTTCTTTTCCACGGGCATCCCATGCTCTCCCAGCTGCTGCGTCATAAGGGAGTAGATGGGGGTTGGGGAAACAATTAAATATATGGGTTGGTTCTGAACCAAAGCCATTCCAACTCCCCATAGGTTTTATTAAATCATTTATAATTCCAAGAAGCTGAAGTAAATATTTAATATTTGATTCCTAGTCCATAAATATTTACACGTAGAGATTGCCCCATGTTCGACAAGCCCACCAGAGGTTTTACACTTCTAGCAAGTGTGACTAATGAAACCTTCCAATTCCCCTCCCCAAAGCAAGCAGCATCTGGCCACTCCTTCAAGAGTTCTGAGGCAGGCAAATGTCTGTGTGCACCAGGGGTGCAGCCAAGAGCACTGAGAGCTCTTAAGGGATTCAGCTTTCAACTTGTCTGGGGAAAGAGAAGAAACAGGACCAAAAAAGAGAGAGGGGCGGGACGGGTAGACAGGGCACAGGACACAACTTGCACTGTTTCAGTTAAGTACCTTCCCAAGGTTCCTGTAGTGTTCTCCATTTGTTGGCTCTTAACATGTCAAATGGGCCTCCAAAGTGAAACTATTGATAGATTGCACTAGAAAATCCAAGAAACTCTCTTTGAATCTTTTCTTAGAAATCCTAGAATTATTGGAATGATAGTGGTGGTATCTCAATTCATCCAACCCATTCAGTTGAAATCTCTCTCTCTATATATATATCTTTATTAAGTTTACTTACTTTATTAAATGTGTGGCATCCTGCCAGGAGTTGAAAAATAGAGACCAGCTTCCTTCCCTGAGAGATCCTTACTCTCTTCCTAAATGACTTGGAATAAAAAAGAGTTGTCACTCATTAAATACCTACTATGTGCCAAGTCCTCGGTTAGCTTCTATACACACATAACCTTTAAATCTAAAAATCTCCATTTTATAGGTGACTAAAGAGGCTCTGCAGGTTAAGAAGCTGGTCCAAAGTTCTATTTCTCACATATTAGTGTAGCCAGTTTTCAAACAAAGGATCAGTCAAGGACCAATCAGACAAATTGAGCCCTTGCCAGCTATTCAAAGAGGGAATTTAATGCAGGAACCCTTATAATGGTGTTGGAAGAGCTGAAAACCAGGGAAAAAGGAAGTGATCCAAGGATTAGTGAGCCCAGGAAGCTGCCACCAGCCCTGGGAATAGACTCACAAAAGGAGGAGGTGCTGTGCCCAGAGCACAGAGATGGGGCTGTGTAGGGGTGGCTGGAACCATGGCAAGGTTGCCCTGGAGGGCTGCAGCTGTCAAGATGAGAGCCATCCTGTAGGACCCAGATCCACAGGATGCAGAAGCAGAGTGAGGGAGAGAAGAGCCCCCACATCCCACTTTACCCCACTTTCCCCATCTCCCACCAGTGCCTCCCATGGTCCGAGCCCAGCCTGAAGCCCACTGTCAGGAGACCTCAGGGGAGAATGGGATTGCAAGGAGCAGCCCCCTGGGATTCAGAGAACACCGTGCCATGTACAGGTGAAGAATGAATCTGACGGCAACAGGCACAGGACCAGACCTGTCTGAACTTTTCAGCCCTTGCTCTTGCTGACCAGATCTATTGGAAGAGGCTAGGATCCAGTCTTGGAAGATGCCACCGCTCACCCTCTGGGAACACAAGTAAGCCACACAGATCCTGTGCTTCCGTTCTGGAAGAGCATCCTGGAATTGCTATGCCCGCCCCGCCCCCTCAGAGAACTCACTCAAGGGTCATGCCTGATGACATGTAGGGTAGTGCTTTGTTGATGATGAGACCCACATGTGCTTCTACTTACTGTGAGCCACAGGAACAGGTTTTCTTTCACTTGACAATATAGTATATCCACACTTACCCCGACCTCCCTTCCTCTGGAATATTCCCTTCAATCTCTCACCCTGAGATGCTTTGTGCCTCTGCCCCAGCTGCCTTGCTTAGCTCTTTTCTTTCCAAGGATATCCTCCCAGGGTCTGGGGGGCCTCGGAGGATTTCACATGAGAAAGTGACTGCTCGTGGGGGAGGGGAAGGTGAGGGATGGACTGCGGTTGCTCAGTAATCCTCTCTAAATCATGTATGGCAAGACGTAGCAGACAATCATTTCTTGTGACTGAGACAAGATCAAAGGATTAAGGGGGTTTTGGTAAAGAAGGGTTGGCGTTTGGTCATGAGAATTGTAAAAGTCAGTCTGCTGAAAAGAACAGCTTGCTAGGTGGAAGTCTGATAATATAGCCTAGGATCCCTTTGAAAAGCCTGAGTTCTTTCAAGGTGAAAGGCAAAGGAAGGCCAGAGCACTGTGTGTCTGCCCACGCAAACGGCTGTCACATCCAGGAGCTAGAGACGAGCCCCTCTCCGAACCTGCCCCCTTCCTCCTGTGCATGGCCCCGAGAGATGGGTCGTCACCGTCTGAGCCCGTCGAGCCTTCTCCTCATGGGGATGGCATCACCTACCATCTACGGAGCACGGAGCCCAGACCTGGCCATGCTCTGTTCGCCATATCCCATTATTCCTCACACGAACCCTGTTCAGCACAGAGAAGCATTTTCGCCGTATAAATGAAAGCACTGAGCTGTGGGTATCAAGCACTTTACTTAGTAAGAACTACTTACTATGTGCCAGACACCGTGCTAAGGAAGTGCTTTACACGTAAGCCCAAAACCATGAGAAGCATTGGTCTTTTCAATAAGGATGACGGGCCCGGGTCGGAGACAGATGGAAATAAACTGCCCACGGTCACAATGTGCAGAAGTGCTAGCAGTGGGATTCAAATTGTTAATTACTGCTCATCATTTGTTCATTCATTCATTCATGCAACAGGTACTACTTGGGCACTACCACGTGCCGGGCACTGGTAAGGGTGCCGGTCACGCCGCCATGGGCACCGTGGTGTCCTCGTGGAGCAGACACTCTTCATCTGTGACGCAGCAGTGTGCTGGGCGACGGGTCTTCCCCCAACACTCACGGAGCTCCTTAGTGCCAGGCAACCACGCTCGCCCCTCTCGCAAGGCTCCTAAGCGGAAAGGCTGCTTTGGGGGGTCACACCTGCTCTGTCTTCCCAATTCACACACGGCCTTAGTCTCAGCCCCTCAGCACCACGGGGCAGGGTCTGGGGTGGGTGCAGGTGCGGGTATGGCCTCATATGAGGCTCCTGAAGACTGTGGCTCCAAAACTCCTGAGGTCAGTCACCCAAAGTAAATGAAAAGTTGGAAAACACGAAAGGAAAAATGCCTTTGTAAAGCCTTTCCCCAGAAAGGTTAAACCTGACACCATCAGTTGGTGTAAGTAGCTAAAGAGAGGCAGGCTGGAGCGCTGAGTGAACAGGTGCCAACTCAGCTCATTAAGTCCCCAAAGTTTTCATCTTTCCCAGGCTAACTGGCATTAATGCGTGGGGTGCCGGATGGCTATTAAGTGGGGAGCTGCAGCAGGCTCTTCAGGATTCGATACCTAAAGGAGTTTGGGATCAAAGACATGGAGCATGACTGTACATGAAAGGCAGTCATTGGATCTCTGCTTCTGTCCCCATGGATGTTTACTGCACCTTGGGGGCGGGGGGTGAGGGTGGGGCAGAGAGGACAACTGTTTTTTTGGCAAACCAACAGCTTCGAGCTGTTACTGGGAAGTCCCTCTCCTTCTGCAGTACAATTATTTGTCAGTTTACCGGATGATACTTAGTTCTATAAACTATTTACAGAGTACCTGCTGGGTGGTAGGCACTGGGATACCGGTGGTGTCTGCAAAGATGAAGTAGATCCTGTCCCTACCTTCCGGATGCACCACCATCTGGTATGAAGACAGATGTGGGGCTGAGGAAAGTACAGCACATCCTGACAGCTACTGGAACACAGGCCAGTGCCCAGAGTCAGAATAGCCCAGGGGAGGGCCTACCTATATTTGTTCAGCTGGGTCCAGGAAGACTTCCTGGAGGAAGTGACACCTAAGCTCAATCTTGTTGGTGGTTGTATCTGTTCAATCCATGCCTCACTACTTTGCAAAGTGATCCCCTCCCACTGCCCATAGCGTGGACTATCGCACCTACCATCTGTCATACATCTCTAACTCTTGAACAGCCCACTGTCAGTTGGGCTACTGATGAGCCTACTGATTTGCTCTGCCCGGGATCTGGAATGGGGACCCTGTGACTCAGCTGTCATTGAGATTTTTAATGCAGAAGCTAGTAAAGCTGGACATGAGCAAAGTGACCAAGGCAAGCCTGATTGCAGAGAGGGAGAAGAAGCCAGTCTGGAAAAAGTAAAGTAGCTCTGGAGAGATGAGGGGAAGATACATGAGTGCCTGGCTTTTTGGTGCTCGGCTCAAGGCTCTCAGGATGCCCAGCCTTCCAGATTGCTTCTTTTATGAGTAGGATCTATTCCAAGCAACAAATGATTTTGGAGGAAGGCCAATGTGAAGGCTGAGCAGGAAGGCATAAAGTAGCATGGTGTGCTTAAGGACCAAAAAGTAACACTGAGTACTAAGTTGTAACCTCCTAGAAGGCAGGAAAGGGCAAGGTGGTGTGTCCCCCCTCATCCCCCACCATCTAGGGCACAGAGCTAGGCAGGGATGGATGCATGCACACAGGCTCGCCCACCTCCCACGAACCTTACGGTCCCAGGAACCAGTCATAATACATGGACTTTGGTTCTCCCATAAGGAAATAAAAGCTTATGGGACTTAGAAGTTGCCCAAGGTAACTGCCATTGATAAATGGCAGAGCTGTGATGGATCAATTTGGAATTCTGGAGACAGTGACACAATCACCAGGCTGTGTTCTGAAGAAAACCGGCCTCACTGGTCGTTTTGAGGGTTCACGGAATCTACTTAAATAAGGCCCTATGCATGCTGGCCATCAGAAAGATGTTCCAGAAATGGTGCTCTGGCCTTCCTGGCATGGATGGTGGTGCAGGGGCACGATGGGATGGGCATTATTCTTTGGCCTGTGACACAAAAAGAGGTGTGGGGAGATCACAAGGTACAGAGAGGGCTTCCTTCTAGGGCTACCAACCCTACAGCTGCTTTCAATCTCCTCTCTTCGGGTCTTGCAGGATGCAAAAGGACAAAATGTTCTGAGGACTGTTGGACTCTGGCCAGAGAATCCAGGGCCCCAACCTCAGTTAGCACCTCCTTTTAACCGACATGTGTCCATCCTTGTCTAAGGGGCACAGGGTGACATGGGGGGAGGAATCTGAATTGCTCATTGCACCACCTAACTGAAGTTAGAACGGCTGAATAATTTAGGTACCTTGACGATCAGTTTGGTGCAGCGTGGGGGGACCATGAAAACGCATCTGGCAGACTTCCAGCTGCTGGGAAAGAGCCCCAGCTGCTGCACTCAGAAATCCATTCCACGTCTGCAGCAAGACCATGTTTCCCACAGGCTGCTCCCAGCCAATGATGGAGCAAGCAGGGATATTCAAGCAGGCCTACTCCCAGGAGGCGGGGCCTCTTCTGACGCGTGACTCTGGCTCAAGGACTACGCAATGACCTTGCTGAAGTCTGAGATGCTTCTTCTACCGGCCCTTCCTTCTTTCTTACCCTCCTTCCTTCCCTCGCACCCTCCCTCTTTCACTCAGGATCAAGCCCACATTGTGGTCTGATGGCTCCCCTAGCCTCCTCTGGCTCCCTCCCCATGTCTTCTCACAGGCAAGACAAAGTCCTTCCAACTCTCCCTGTCATCATCTCCTCTGCCTAACTGGAACCTCACCAGCCCTGATGCCCGCAGATGCTGCTGATACTGGAGCCTGGTGAGCACAGGCTGAAAGGCAGACCTCCAGGCTCTGTTATAAGAGGAGACACGGGACACAATATATGGAGGCAGTGGGACCACACGCTAAATACGGGCCCTCCAGATGCAAATTTGACTCTGTTCATTTCCATCACCAAAGTTCCTGGGTATCACAGGCATTTTCTGAAACGTACCAACCTCTGCAGGAGCTGGCTTCAGAAGGATTTTAGAGATGATTTCACCCATCGAGACGGATAATCCTTCAGCTTTGAAATGGAAGATCATAATGCTTTGCCAATCTACTCTGATCCCAGGGAAAATGGACCGATAAAAAAAGACGATTTCAAGGTTTACAGCCCCCCCCTTCTAACCCAATCTGCTAAAAATTAAAACTCAGCAAGGCATGATGTGACAACTTTTCAACCTGTCATTCTTACAAAATAGAGATACTAAGTAGGCCCTAAGTTTTCTTACTGAAAATAAAAACAGAAGCTAGTGTGGTGGACAGAGCTCTATGTCAGAAGCTAGAGCTCTACCACTCGCTCAAGCTTTGGGCCCCGGGCACGCCGACCCCCATGAATTTCAGTCTTCTCTTTAGAAATCAGCATCTTATTATCTTAAATGAGTTACGGCAAATGAAACACACAGAACAGTGCCTGGTACATAGTAAGTGCTTAGTAAATATCAGCTATGACACCATTCCTAATAATAGTTTCATTATCATTGGTTTATCGTGCAAGTTAATTGAGGTAACAATATTTGGCATTTTTCGGGCCTTTGGTGACTGTTTATTTTATTTGAAACTAAACCAGGTACTTCGATACTTTTTTAAAAAGTGACTAATGCAAGTTTCCTCTTTAAGAGGCAGGGGTAGGGGGAAGGTGGAGGAAGAGAATAAGTATCTAAGCAAGGTCTGGGATAGGGTGTTTGTCTTCATTTCCTTTCAAGATCTTTATTGCATTTTTTGTTAGACTGCAAGTAGTTCTGATCCTTCTGATGGATGTGTGTGCTGTGCTCTCAAGAAGATAAAAAGAGAGAAAAAAGACTGAGCATAAAACTATATACACACAAGCAGTGATGGATGCCAAGGACAGAAAATTTCCAGTAGACCTGGTCTATAAATTGTCATTTAAATTTGCAATTTAAAAACACTGCCTGACTTTTTGATTTAGCTGACTGTATATGAGAACAAATAATGGAATCCTAATAAGCAATGTTTAAATGACATCTCCAGTCTCCCAGACAGAGAGGGCGGCAGTAGAATTCTAAGAAGAGAAAACAAATCTACCAAGAATAGGAAAGACGACCAGAACTAAATAGTTGCACTAATCATTTGATGACAGATACCAGGAAAATGTATTTTTGGCTGCTTAAAATTCGAATCCTTAACAGACGGAGGATAGGCTATCAGCTGAAAACTCCTACTGTCATTGTGAGGGGACAAACTGAGCTTTGTCTTTACATTTCATCACATTAAAACAGATGAACCAAAAAATCAAGGCACCAGGACAACATATTAAAGTTGATAAAGCTGAGGTTAAAAGATGTAAACTGCAAGAATCACTCGTGCTCAGAGGCATCCATTGGCAAATCTGAATTCCAAGGCTTTCCCCGGAGTGGCGGCCCCCGCTCGGTACACACCCACAGAGGGGAGCCCACCCCAAGGTCTCCCTTTCTTCTTGCTGTGGGGAAACAAGTTAGCATCATCCCCCAGCCACAAGATGCAGGAGGTAAACATCTGCATCAGTCCAAGGCGATGAAATGAATCATCAACCACTGAAAGCAATTCTGTGTGCCGCCACTGAAGTGAGATTCGGCAAATTTAGGAATGAACCATTGAAAAAAAGGCAACAATGACGGAAGGGTTTGGAAGGAGGGCTTGTGAGTAAAAGCTAAGGGAAATGAGAGCGCCTCGCTTTTTGTAAAGTGATAATTGCACAATTTATAATGACATGGGAACAGCTTAGATGGTAAGATTTAGTGGAAAAGTAATGCAGAATTAAATACCCAGTAGGATCAAACTAGAATGCATGTGTTTACATGTTTGTGTGCACACATGTGTGCAGGAAAAAAAAAGAATTGAAAGAAAATATGCTTGAATGTTGACTGTTCTCGCTCAGAGCCAGGGTATGACTTTAGAATCCCCCACACAGTGCTTGAAGCAGCCATTAAAATAGACCAGCACTGGCAAATGACACAAAAATCTATCTGCAATCTATAACTTTGAGAGCAGGAGAAGAAGCCACAGTAATCATTACTTTAAAACATCAAAGGAAACCTAATGGAATATAAATTACTGATTCTAGGAAAATGCAGGCCAAAGGCCAAAGAATTACCTATCTAATACAGGCTACTCCACTGTTCTACAAATGCTTAATGAACGCATACTATACGCCTGGTCCTACATGTAATAGGAAATGAGTAAAATACGTATACAACTTGAAGGGCCTTTTACTCTAGAAGTCAAGTCGGGGGGGGTTGGGGGGAGGAGCAAGTGGCTGCCCCAGAAAGATTTCTGATCTGCTGGTCTTCCTTTCACCAGAGGACAAGGTAGGATTTATTTTTCACACTAGGGATTTAAATCTAATGGGTAGACAATGTCTATAATAATAGAAGATATTTCACAAAGCACCCATCGAACTGAAAAAAGTAGTAAATCTGCACTCCAAGAATCTTTATTTAAATGGCACAACCTCTGGGAAGCCCTTAGATAGCTGCTTATCTCTGCTCTGGGATTTCAACTTACTATAATGAACTATAATTGCTTCTTAGTTGTCTTTCGGAGAGATCTCAAGTTCCCTAAGCGCAGGACTTGTTCACAATCTTCTGTGGCTAACACTCTGCCTGGTTTTAGAAAACACTCAAAAATGGAATGAGGGAAGGAAGGAGGAAGGGCAGGAAGACGAGCATTTCTTGAACACCTACCATGTGCTAGAAGCTGCAGCAAGCGCTTCACATATGCATTTGGTGGTTTCTATTTCTATTACTTTGAACTTCAACCAGAAGGTTATTTATTAAAAGCTACCATGGTCTGCAAAGCATATAGACTTTGAAATCAAACTGTTCAGGTTCAAATCTTCACTCTGCTGGTTTCTAGCCTTCGGCAGGCTAATGAATCTCTAGGACTCTAGGTTTCCACATATGCATGTGAAATGTGAAAATAAAGTAAGATTAAATATTTAAAATGCCTGTCTTCTCCTCCTTATGGAAATGGTTTTATTTCCTACAAACGTATATCACATACCTCCTACTCTTTAATCATAGTTTTTGGCCTGACCAAAAGCCACTGGGTACTTGGCTAAGATAGCAGGAACAAGTCTTGCAGAGCCTCACGAAGCAAGGGCTAAAAGCGACCTTAGTGAGTTGCACATTTCCCACCTGCTATCAAGCATCAAGCTACCTTTCATAAGTCCAACCTGATCCAGCACTCATGGCTATCCATCACAGCTTCAGCCCAACGTCCAATGTCTTTAGCACATGCTTCCATATCGCTGTTAATAAGGGATACGGGGATGATCATTTTCCCAGTGATAGGGGTCCTGATCTTTTTAGGATCACATAATAAGAACATTTTTCATTGTTGGAGATAATTCCCCTTCCTGTGCACATTTGTCAAAGGCAGTTTCCAACAGTCCCGTACATCATCCTGAAATACATGATAAGATTCAGGTCTGCTATTCATCATCTGCTGGGCTTCTTCTAGTGCAAAGAGTTCCTGCATGGCTTTTCCTGCCTCTGGTTTAACAATCAGAATGCAAGTTCTCCCTAGAGTGGTATCACCAGTCAGGGGAACTGAAAAACTCCAGTGATGACAGTCCCCAATCTGAGGGAAGTGAATCTACAACAATGATCTATAAATTCTTTATAAAAGTAAATCGCAAATATTGCTGCCACTTAACAATAGGACACAGATCCCCAGGAACTGAGCTTTCACTGAGGTTTTATTTGATGGCCACTGCTGGGAAACAGTGAATATGGCAGGAAGATCCCATGTTTTGGATCATTTAGAGCTAAGTTTAAAAATTCATGTTCTTCCATTTACATGATGGGTGACCTTGAACATATTCTGAACTCACCTGAGTATGTTTCCTCATCTGTAAAATGGGAGTTTTATCAAACTCATCAATTCCCGTGTTCTCAGTGTATTCTCTGCTTGCATTTAGTAGCCGTGCAACTAATGTCATTTCCCATCCTCCACACGGACAACTCTTCGATAAATTCTCCTCATCCCAGCTTTGGGAGGATATAATGATGCTCAAGACACAGTCCCTGCCATCACGTCTCTACTCACAACACAATCTAGTAAGGAAGAGAGGTATGTAAGTGCAATCCGAGTTGAGGGAAGAAAGACATAAAAGCTTTCTCTGGAAGAAAAATTTTGTAAAACCCCAACATGCTGAGAATCATGGGGTAAGGAAGTCTTTACTCCATGGGAAGAATAGAATGCTAAGAAAAAACTTGATGAAGTGCTCTCTGAGCTGGGTCTCAGAAGATCAGGCAGGCCCTGACAGCCAGCTAAGAGATTAGGGTGATTTTTTTCCAGGTGGAGAGAAGATAACGAGCTGGAAAAAACTCATGCAGCTTCAGGGAGGGCCAAGCAGGTCAATGTGTTCAGAAGGTCCGCGTCCATATAAGGCACCTGTGATACCTGCCGAATGCATGAGTGACGTAGAACTGCAGGGCTGTTCAGAGCATAAGTTCTGGAGTGATGGCATGAACTCTGTCCTGCCTCCTTAATTTCCACTTCCTCATCCGTAAATTTGGGATTTTAAAAAGAGGAGCTCCCTCAAAGACTTGTTCAGGAGAAAATACATGTAAGGGTTTAAATACACTGCTTGACACTATATAACTGCGGATGGACAGCAGCTACCTTCCTCACCCTACTTTCCTCACCAGCATTCTCATGAGTATTTCTGATGTGGGGAACTGGAAGTGAAATGGGCTAATGTGAATACTCATCGATTTGGGGGCATTTGCAAACTTGGAGTGCTTGTTCCAAATTATGAGCTAGATGTGCATTCTGATGAATGCACAAAGTCCTTCAAATTCACCCAGTCTTTACCTTTTTATATCTGGAAAATATAGAATAACTGGAATTCTCCTTAGAAAGGGAAATGTTTCCTAGTCAATCACTGGAACCCTTCTGTACGGCAACCTCCCGCCTGCCAGAGAAGGGGAGTGAAGACCTAGAGCTTCCTCTGCCTCTCCAACCCCCTTTCTTACTGTACCACATATTCTGCCATCATTCCTTCCCCTCGCTATGGCCATGGCAACCTAAGAGTGTTTCTGCTGGAATCTGTAGGAAGATGTCTTTCAGCGTAAGCCTTACTTGGTGTTTGGTAAGAAGACACACCATTTAGGAGGGAGCAGCTCAGTCTAGTGTGAAGCATGTAGACAGGTTCTGGGATCAGAGAGATCTAGCTGCAAATGGGTCCCTTTACTTCCTAGTTGTGTGGCCTTCAGGCAAGCCGTTCGTCTGTCTGAGTCTCAGTTGCCTCTCCTAAAAAATGGGAACATTTGTCCAAAGGTTGTTTTCAAGCTTAAATGAGACATTTCACCTCTAGCACACCCTCCCCTCTGCCTTTTATCTACACGTACTCTCTTGATGGACTGTGCAGAATTGCTCGGTCTTTCAACATATGCACTCTGACCATCCTAGAGGCTTTGTCGCAAAGAGGGGGTTGCTGAAATCCTAGCACACCTTGGAACATCATCTGCTCACTCAGCAAACCACACAGATAATAAAACCCCATGCTCTGGGGCATTTGCTGATTATCTGCAAAGATGAAGGCTCTCCAGCCCTACAAAGGCATGTACCCTTCCTGACTCACAGGACTTGGAGGGATAATGTAAAGTGCTTTGTTCTTCCCAACATCAAAATTCAAGCCCAGCCACTGCCACAGGCAGCACACTGAGCTTAATGAAGCAGGGGGATGAACTAATATGGCAAATCTTATAGCTTTACTACCAATATGGCCCACATCACACTAAATTACGGCACCAGACGTGATTGGACACACATCACAAAAGGAGAAGTAGTAAAAAAAAAAAAAAAAAAAAAGGAGAAGTAGTTCACAGAATGGTAGGAATTTTCAAAGTGACATAATAAGAATCTCAAGAGCCAGCATTTAGGGGAGGTGTCTGTGTTTTGTAATTTTCTTTCTCCTTGTACAAATCATTCTCCCCCACACTTTGTGATAATCAATTCAACAAACACTTACTGAGTACCTACCATGTTCTGAGTGCTGTGCTAGGAACTCATGGCTAAGAGTAGAGACAGAAAAATAAGCCAAAATGATAGGAGAAACATGGTAAGTGCGATGATTTGAGTATATACAGGGTGCTATGGAACCCTTCACAAATCCAGTTGAATGAGGCTTCTCTTAGTCATAAATTCATTCATTTGCTCACTTATTCATTCACCCAACATTGCTGCATACCTACATCTTTCAACACTGTGCTCAGTGGTAGAAGTGAAGTGGTTAACAAGAAAGACACGGTTCCTGCTGTCACAGGATTCCCAACATAATGAGTGATAAAGAGGAACAAAAAGATAACTAAAAATATATTATGATGAGCAAAATGAGACGTTTAAGAGCACACAAAACAGTCATGACCCGCAGCTGGGGGTCATGTGGATGGGTTGCAATGGGGCACCAAAGCATTTCTGCAGACAGTAATATCGAAATTGGAACTAAAGGATAAGTGGAGTTAACTCTGAAAAGAAATAAAAGAAAACATATTCTTGGGAGAAGAAACAGGATTTGCCAAACCCCAAATGTGAATGATTGCCTGGTATGATCGGGGAACTGAAATTAATTCAGTTGTGCCACGGAACGGACTGTCACTGCAGAACAGCGTGGAGAGATGTGACCGGAAAGATAAGGAGGTGTCAGACCAGGCGGGGCCTCTCTAACACCACGAGAAGCAGTGTGGACGTTACCCTGGGGGCGGTCGGAGCCGCTCCCTGAAGGGTCTGAAGCAGAGGGGAGACTTGATCAGATCTCCAAGTGTCCAGAACAGCTTGGAGATGGAAAAGACTGAAAACCTGAAAACCACTTAGGAGGGTGTGAGAACCACCCAGATGGCAGAGGAAGGCAGCCCGGATTGTACTTGGGAGAGGAACAGTGAGGAGAGAGAGAGCATGAACAGCTTTGGGAGGCATTTAGGAGGTCACAGGGGCTGAGAGTCCATGATTAATTAATTGAGAATGTTACAAAGCTCAAAATGGCAAGGATGGTGGCTCAGACAAATGGTTGCTGGGTATTGAAGGATGGCCAGGATTTGGCCAAGTGAATAGACAGGGTGAGAAAGATGACCCCAGGTAGAAGGAGCCGACATGCAGATGTCACAAAGGTGAGTTCTGGGAACTGAAGCTCAGTGTGGCTCAGGGTAAGAGGAGGCCAAGTGACAAAAACACAGGGACCAAATCTCAGAGGGCTTTCTTGGGGTGTTATCCTCTTTGGTATGCTGCTGTGGTTACACAATACATCCAAGGAAGAAAGGGGTGTGAAGGAGGGCTTGAAGAAAGCCTGACCTCTTATAAAGGAACCAGTTAAAATGAGGCCCAGAACTAAGTCACCAATGAAACCTGGAAGGAGTTTGTCTTCAGGGAATGACCGCAGTGAGGGATGTGTCCTGTAATAAATTCAAGACCATGTGCTCAAAGACAGTACAGAAGCCTCTCCCCACCACACATTATACCATATGACAGCCAGGCCTACCCTAAGGGATTTGGACTTCTTGACCCAAAACAGTATTCCCTCCCTCCCAAGCCCTTCAGCCCCAGAGCTTTATGGATCAACCTCAGAGAAATTGATGTCATCGTGTAATTAAATCCTTGATTTTGAATTTCCAAAGCCTGCAAATCACAGAGTCAGGAGAGAACAATTAGCACACCAAGATCCAAAACCCTGCCAAGGCAGAATGGTGCCATAAATTTACATGCTGTGCCTCATCTCTTTCCATGCCTCCTCTGCCAAAAAAAGAGTGTAGCCCCTGTAATTTTTTCGGACCCGCCAGCCTTCCAGCATCAAGGCACAGGGCAAATCCAGAGCATGCTTTCAGGGAAGACCACACAGACGTTAATGTCTGCCAGACCTAGTACTTTCCAGCGTATGTAGACAAACCACGTGACCCAGGGCAAGTCTCTTGACCTCTCTGAACATTATTTTCTTATGTGTTCCATGGGGTGATGTAAGACTTGGGCTCATCACGGACAATTTATCTAAAATGGTTTGCATGAAGGAAGCACAATACAAATGATGGCTATTAATAAATATTTATAGCTTAACAGCATGGTCCATTCTCCTTTGTATTTCCTGTTCACCTTCCCCGTTATTATTGAAACAAGCATCCATCTGAAGATGAACCAGTTCCTTCTTCTCAGTGCCTCTGGAGAAAAGGGTGCCTTTTACTTTTCTCTCATGTCCTACAGCACCAGGAGAGGTGCTGCCTCTCGGGGCTGGCCGGGGAGCTGGGGCACTGGAGGGAAAGGGAAAGTTTCCTCATCCTGAGTCTATGAACAGAGAATTGAATTGTGTTGGGTGTTGTATGTTATTCACTCACGTAATCCTCATTACAACACTCCGAGATAGGTGCTATTGTCCCTATTTTATAGATGGAGAAGCTGAGGCTCAGAAAGATAAAGTAGCTAGCCTGAGATACAAAAGCAGAAATTGTGCTAAGTCTTAAATCAAACTTAAGTTCATCTACTTCTAAAGCATGACCTCTTCCAGGAGTCTTCAATGTAAAGAAGAGGGAAGAAACACGCCAAGAGGTCAATCCCAAGAAGGTAAGTTGTTTGCAGCCTGATGAGCTGGAGAACCACCAGCCATGGGAGCCGTTCCTGGCCTCCAGCCCTGACGCTGCCACTGCCCAAATGAGTGTCCATCAGCAAGTCCTTCTTTTGAGAGCTAATCTGTGAGCAAGAGGCTCTAACTAGCCCCCAACTGCCAATTCCTTATAACCTTTTCTGTTTTTCCATTTCTAGAGAACTTAAGTTTATTTTAGAGTATTACGCTACTCGTGTTTATTAAGATGAAAACTCAATTGTTTTTAGTCAGGAAAGCCATGAAAAGAGTCTAAGAATTTTCTTTATTATGAGGAGCGTGACATATTTTAAGTAACAAATATGAATTTGGAGTAAAAATAAAACATTAACTTTTGAGTAGTAATAGGCTGAGAATGAATAAAAGCAGCAAAGTAGAGAAAAACAGGTCTTTAAAAGGAAGGATGACCTATAAAAATCAGAAGGGCCTCTGGAAGCAGAAGTTCTTCAACTACATGAACTGCCTACAGTCAGGTTCTCCTTTCCAGATACTTCTCTCTGCCCACAGAACACTGAGTGCTGGCAGGGGTCACAACCGGGACTGGATAAATCCTTGTGGACAAAAGACGTCATTCACGAATTAATGCTTCGTCTAGGTTTCAGATTGGGTCACACAGATATAATTTCCACCTCTGTTTGGTGCCTGAGGAAACAGAAGCTGGAAAGGTGGAAGTGTCCTGAGGGAGTGGACAGACCCGGAGCGGCAGGCCTGAGGTTCGAGCCCTGGGCCAGGGTCTTGACGGACAGGGGGCGGCCTCCCTGCAGGACAAGAGCAGTAGGTGAAGGCAGAGAGATAGCAGCTCTGCACCACAGGCCTGATAAAATGAATTTTTTTTTATTTATCACCCCAGTCCTGAGGATCCAATCACATAATGAATGTGATAGCCCTTTACTAGCTCCTCAGTGGTAAGCCAGTGTTAACAGGATATTTTTCAGGGCTACCTGACCAGTTGAGGGATTAGGACCCTGAGTATGGCATTACTGAAACCATTCCTTAACCAAAACTAACCAGAATTTTTAAGAAATCTCCCATTAGGGACGCCTGGGTGGCTTAGTGGGTTAAGCGTCTGCCTTCGGCTCAGGTTGTGATCCCAGGGTCCTCGGATCAAGTCCTGCATCAGGCTCTTTGCTCAGCGGGGATCCCGCTTCTCCCTCCGCCTGCTGCTCCCCCTGCTTTGCTCTCTCTCTCTCAAATAAAGAAAATCTTTAAAAGATAAAAAGATTTAAAAAAAAAAAAGAAGAAGGGAAAAAAGAAACCTCCCAATAGTGCACACAGCCAGGGTTCAAATTCAGCCTGATGGGGCTCCAAAACGAAGGCGTCTGTCATATGACCACCAACTTCTCCTAGACCCATCAGGGCTTTGATTCTCAAGGCCAAATCTTTCAGGGAGGAAATAAGGTAGCATTTTGTTGTTGTTATTGTTTTGCTAACTAATGATCCTTGGACATAACTCTAATATCTGGAAAGTGGGTAAGTTTATTTGCAGGTGTTTCTAGAAGATCAGGAGACAGTGCTGAACTGTGATCTCAGAAGGAAGAGGGCAGAAAAGCTAATGCTAACCAGGAGCTGCCATGCTGTGGCTGGACCTTCACCCATGATTCCTCCCTTGCCCTTCTGGTAAGTATTATTCTTACGCGCGCACACACACCCTCACCGAGACAGGGTTCTAAGAAGCTAAATAACCCATCTCTGGTTACACAGTGAGAAGGAAAAGAATTAGAATTTAAAACCAGGTCCAGGGGCGCCTGGGCGGCTCAGTCGGTTGGGCGGCTGCCTTCGGCTCAGGTCATGATCCCAGGGTCCTGGGATGGAGCCCCACGTCGGGCTCCCTGCTCAGTGGAGCGTCTGTTTCTCCCTCTCCCTCTGCCTACCGCTCTGCCTACTTGTGCTCTCTCTCTGTCAAATAAATAAATAAAATCTTTTAAAAAAATAAAACCAGGTCTGGCTCCAAAGTGAGTGCTCTTTCTATCACACTCAGCTACCAGGTGGTGCTGACTGAGAAACCGCAGGCACAACACCCAGAAATGTCTGCACCTGCTCATCCTGGGACCCGTTCCTCTCCCACAGTCTTCTACTGGGTGGCCTAGTGCCGGTTTTATAAATAACAAGAATCGTGGGGCGCCTGGGTGGCTCAGTTGGTTAAGCGACTGCCTTCGGCTCAGGTCATGATCCTGGAGTCCCGGGATCGAGTCCCGCATCGGGCTCCCTGCTCGGCGGGGAGTCTGCTTCTCCCTCTGACCCTCCTCCCTCTCATGCTCTCTGTCTCTCATTCTCTCTCTCTCATATAAATAAATAAAAATCTTAAAAAAAAAAAAAAAAGAATCGTTGTCAGCTGTTCTCCCCCTTTGATGGCAGGTAACGAACCTGAAAATCTACATTCCCGTCCTCCATCAAATTCCACTCCTGGAATAGGCACCGTTTGACAAGCTGCATGTGTAGTGACACAATCCAATAAAAATGAAATGAAGAAAACAACTTTATTTCTTACCACTTTCAAGCCTTCCTTATTTGAGTTGTGAATACTCCAGTTACGTCTCCTACATGGCCTGTCGAGAAATGCATTTTATGGTGAAATATGCCCCTGTGTGACTTGTATTTGAAACTATCTGACTTCCTTTCAAAAGCCTGGGTTAAAGAACCAGGGTGATAGGTTTGTGAGAAATTCTAAAGGGCCTCTTAAACTTTCTTTATGCCACTCTCGCTCTTGATAGATGACCCATATTGTCGGGTGTTCTTTTTTAGGAAATAAAATATCTTCCCCAGGAACCATCTAAATCTTGCCAAAGGGGCAAAAAAAAAAACCCCAAAAAACCCTTCTAGTCTGTAATATCATGTAATAATATGAGAAGTGTACTTATGATCTAATGTCAAATAGCAAAGCAGGATATGAAACTATGACTTAGTATGATCTCAAACACATATCCTGAAAAGTCAGTCCAGAAGGAATTCACTTAGAATGTTAATAGCAGTTATTTTTGATTAATGGGATTAGGCATGCTTACTTTGTCTCTTTTCATTTTCAGTATAATAAGAGTATATACCTTCTAAAAAGTCAAATAAAATTACTAAAAAAAGAAAAACATAATTTTTTCAGAAAGGGGCTTAAATATCATTCAGTGTTTCTTTAGCGCGAAAAATCACTGTACGAAATTATAAACTTTTACTAATACCAGACACAAAGACTGTTCAAGAAAAGAAAGTTATATGTCAATCATGCTGATGAATATAGATATCAAAATCCTAAGTAAACTATCAAAAAATCAAATCCATGTATAGAAAATAACATGTCTTCAGAAATGAAGATTAGAAAAATCTATCAGTAAAATCCACCACAATATAAATTGAGAGGAAAAATATGTATAATCACTGAAATTAATATAAAAAAAGCATATGATAAAATTCAACATGCAAACTCAGGATTTATAAAAAATACTTCCTAGACAATGATAAGTGAAGAAGAAATTATAAAAAAAATCTCTAGTAAAAATTTAAATATCACACAGGAAACTTAGAAGCATTTCCATTAACTGAAGATCAAGTTAAGCATACCTCCTATCACTTAATATTGTACTGACAGATCCAGCCAATGCAATAAGACAAGAAAAAGAATTACTTAAGGATTAGAAAGGAAAACAGAAACCTACTTATGAGGTTATATGTTGTCTCCACAGAAAAATCAAAGAGGAATTGGAAGAATTACTAACAAAGTTTAGTAATGCTATTATATTCAAGATTCAAGATCAATAAATAAACTGTTAACATTTCCTTTTAAAGTTCTACTTATTTTGGCTCAGTCAGCAACATTCACTTAATGGAATACTTACTGTTCCACAGGAAAAACTGAAGAGTAAGAAATAAATTAATCCTGTTATGAGCACATTCTCTCCCTTTTTTAATGTATGTATGTGCTTTCATGGTGCCTTGAGCCAGAGAAGTCTATCAGGAATACATATTGTTTATCACTACTACATAATTAAGAACAATTATAAAATCTTACTTTGGGACAAATCAGCTATACACTTTCTAAGATCCCCTTGGTTCTAGAATGGGATAAGAGAAAACAGTATAATGCTGATGATGAAGATGATGAAAATGAAGAAGAGGAAGAGGAGGAGAAGAGCACAGAAATGGGAGAAGAGAAACAGAGAAAAGAGAGAGGAGAGAAATGGAGAAAAATGACAGGGAAGAAAGGAGATGAGAAGAATTAAGGAGAGAAAGATAAGGAGAAAAGGGAAGGAAAAAGAGAAAAGGAAGAGGAAGAACACACATAAAGACTCTTTGTTGGGGAGCTCGGGTGGCTCAGTTGGTTAAGCATCAGCCTTTGGCTCAGGTCATGATCCCAGGGTCCTGGGATCGAGCCCCGCATCGGGCTCCTTGCTCAGTGGGGAGCCTGCTTCTCCTCTCCCTCTTCTTCTCCCCTGTTTGTGCACACGCTCTCTTTCTCTCTCTGTGTCAAATGAATAAAATCTTTTATAAAAAGGCTCTTTGTTGATCCTTTAATAAATGCCAAGTACTACACTAAGTATTTAATCTGCCCTATCTCAATTATTCTTCAAAGTAAGCCTTTGAAGTTTAATATTATATCCTTACTTATAGGAGAGAAAACAGATGCTCAGAGAGGTTAAGTAACATTCCAAGGTCACACAGGAAGTGGCATAGCTAGAATTTGAATCCAGGTCTGCCTGCCCAGACTCCGTGCGTGGTATTAGCCATTTGCAAGCGGACATTCCTTGCATATGTATTATGCTGATTTTAGAGTCTTGTAAGACATGAAGATGAGGAGGTTCTAAAAAGGTCACCTTCATGCTCCCATTCCAAATCTTCAACTAAGCCAATGTTCTGAAAACCTGAATCCTCATTTTAAGAATGCTCCTGGTTTTGCATGTTCAATTTAAGAATGAAAAGATATTCAGTAAGATACAATTTTTAATGCATTAAGCATTCAAGAGCACAAGTTTGGTGGAAAGGTTAAATTTGAAGCAAAAATATAACTTGTCATTTTTCAGTGAAAAAGCATTTGAATTCTGGTACATTATCGTGCTCTGGAATCTTTTTTTTCCCCCATGCAGCAGTTCTCCCAAGACCTGTTCTCTCACTGACTTGCTTTCCTTCTATTATTCTTAGACCATGATGCATAAAATACAAGGTTTACATTAAGTTTTAGGAAATGAACTAGACTACTTCCAAAATATCTGTGTTTCAAATAAACATCCAATGCAAAATTTACCGTCCTTGCTGAGGTTCTGGCTGTCTGCAAGCTGCATGTGTATTACATTTATGTCCTTGCTTCCTATAGAGTGTCAAACAAATGCCATCACGAAACATGACTGGGCAGGCACAGCAGTGTCTCAAACAAATCACTGCCTATACAAAGCAGCTAAGTGCATCCTGGTTTGCAAGCCCATATTGACAGATTTCAAGACCTGAAAGAGAAGTCTATTAATCCTCCTCCATGCGGCTCAGAAGACGGAGAGAAAGACAACACACAGCACGAAGTTGCTTACACCTAATTGCCACCGGGAGACAAACATCCTGAAAGGTATGGTCATAAAGCCACGGGACCCAATTCTCGAGAAAACACGGAGAGTGAGAGAATTATTTTATTATCATAGTATGCATGCCAGTCCTCATTAACAGATATTTACGTGCTTCCTCTGGGTCAAGCACGTTCCAAGTGTTGGAGTTAAAAGGTGAACAAGAGGTCCAGCTCTGCAGGAATGCACAGTCCAGCCAACAAACAAAAACACAGGAAATTTTTAATAAAGTGAGATTCTAACAAAGCCCTACTGCAGCAAAACAAACAAAAACAACTAACCCAGTGCGGGTTAGGAAAGGACTAACCTGGAGATTAAGTAGGAGCCAGTCTAGGAAAAAGTGGAGAGTGACAAAGGATTTCGGGCGAGATTATTGTCCATTGGTTCTCAAAGTCTGGACTCTGAAATAATAGTACCAGTGCCATCGGGGAATTTGTTCTAAATGTAGGTTTGGGCCCTACCCCAGACCTACCAAACCCAAAAATTCTGGGGATGAGACCCAACAATCTGTGTTTTAACAAGCCTTCCAGGTGATTCTGGTGCTGCTGGAATTTGAGAACTTTGGATACCTGCAAAAGTGAATCACAAGAGACAGAATGCCTGGAGGGTAAATAGGGTTGGATAAGGGGGTGGGAGGATTAGGCAGAGATGTTGCTTGCTGGAGGGATGGGTAAAAGGCATACCAGGAAGGGTTTTATAGGTTATGAAAATAATTTTGGATTTTACCCAAGGCATAATGGAGAGCCATTAAAATATACCATGAGTACAGAAAACAGCAAATAATGCTGGTGCCCTTTAAAAAACATATGCCATCACAAAGATAATGCTATACATCTTTCCAGAGATAAAACACTACACAGATAAAAAGCCGGTAAGAAAGGAACAAATCAGCCCTACCTTTCTTTCTGGAGTCTTTCTTGGCGCTGGTTTTCACAGCTACTTGAAGTTCTGTCTCAGTTGACATCCTACTAAATCCTTAGTCCACTTCACACAGATCCCGGGCCTCGGCCAGGCTCATGGAGGACTCCTCTCCAAGAGAATGACTCCTCCCTTCAGAAACAATGCTCCGAGCTGCACATCTCATTCACTCCTTCCGAGCGCTGCAAATCAAGCCAAGAGAACGTTCAGAATCATCACCCTTTTGAGGTTAAACAGAAATTAGTCGGGGGTTGGGGAAATAAACTGTCAAACACACACCAGGAAAATCTTGGTCTCCATGTACAAACTGCTCATTTGATGTCATCAAGCCACTGACAGGGTCTGTAGCAAAGGGAATCAGAGCTCTACCTGAAACATGGTCTCTCAACCTAGGTACATAACTCAAAACAGATCTTTTTAAAACTCTGGATTTCCAAGAAGGACAAACTCCTTGTTTTCCACGTCTTGCTTTCAAGCAGTAGATGCCACCCAGAAAATACAGCAAAGGAGTATTTCCTGAGCAAACCCAGGGAGACATTCCCAACAACAGGGCACCCATCCATCAGCCAAGCTTGATCAGAGCCGTGGCGGCTAAAGCAGATCATAGGGAAGTGACCTGTGGTCTGTCCCTTCACTGCCAGGCATCTGAGGGAACATGGAGTTGACATACAATTGGGCTCCAAGGGTAAGGTGACAAATGGGGCTGAAAAACTTTCCAGCAAGCCAACTTTTATGTCAGCTTTTTCCTCAGCTATAAGAGCAGACAAGCATTTAACGTGGGGAGAAAAAGAAAAGAAGCAGGCAGCCACACGTTCCATTTTTCTTTCTTTAATAAATATGCATTGCACACTACTAGGTACTATTAAGTCCAGACTCTGTGCTGGGAAGAGATGATAATGATAATAATGATAATACAACCACTTCAATTACAGCTAGTATTTACTATGCACTTACTATATACTTTGCCCTCAGCTACTGCTTCACATACATTATCTCATTTGATTTCAGTTAAATTGAATGAATGTATTTCCTGTGTCGAGTCAACTGCCTTTCCCAGTGACCATCTATCTGATAGTTATATCAAAGAGTTCAGCTGAAAACAAACATTTCAGGGGCGCCTGGGTGGCTCAGTCGTTGAGCGTCTGCCTTCGGCTCAGGTCATGATCCCAGAGTCCTAAGATCAAGCCCCACATCGGGCTCCCTGCTCCGCGGGAAGCCTGCTTCTCCCTCTCCCACTCCCCCTGCTTGTGTTCCCTCTCTCGCTGTGTCTCTCTCTGTCAAATAAATAAATAAAATCTTTAAAAAAAAAAAAAGAAAATACACATTTCACTAGTTATCTCATTTTTTAAAGAAAATGGAGATAAAGCTACTGGAAATAGACCTTCAAACTGTGCAGCCATTTCTGAGCTCATCCCACAGACCCAGAATGGTTGAATCCAAAAAGGCTGACCCTGAATGTGAGTTTCTGCTCAAAAAGAACAGTAAACCGAACCTCTTAATCATGATAACCAAAGAAAGCTTAACTAGAAGGTCTAATAAAAAAGCCACATAAAATTATGGGAAGGCTTTATATCCTCTAGATGTGTCCACGTTGTTACAAATGGCAAGAGGGTATAATGCTGAGTGAAATAAGTCAGAGAAAGACAAATACCACATGACTTCACTCATATGTGGAATTTAAGAAAACAAAACAAAGAAGAAAAGAGACAAACAAACACACTTTTATATGCAGAGAACAAACGTGGGGTTGCCGGGGGGGGAGGTGGGGAGGAGCATGGGTAAAATAGGTGAAGGGGATTAAGAGTATACTTACTACGATTAGCACTGAGAATAGTTGACTCACTATATTGTACGCCTGAAACTAATATAACACTGTGTGTTAATTATACTTAGATTAAAAAAAATAAAATTAGTAAAATTATAGGAAGGCCCAATAACAGGGAAATTCCCACCTTAGCCAAAGATACTTGGTTTATTTATCTGTTAACAAGTGATTTTTTTAAAAGGATGATGGCCCTGAATGAAAGATGTCTCAACAATAGGAACTTAAGCTACAATTAAGGAAAATGCAAAACTGCCTTCCTAGAATGGGGTCCATGAAATCAAACACAGAAAACGAGAACCTTCCCTGCCACCCTTATGCCATCTATCTGCACCACACCACTAGCCCTCACCCCCTTCCTAACCTCTCCCCTGACAGAAGACAACATTCCATGGGAGATGACAGAGCCACAAAGCTTGGCCGTACATGGACATAATTTTATTAATACCGATCATTTCACTGCAACAAATATCTATGAAGGACCTACAATGGGCCAGGTGCAAATGCTGGCTCATTCAGGTCAACAGACATCCACTGTGCAACAATCCTGGCTAAGAGTACGGATTCTTTATTCCTGTTGTCAAAGATGCTCAGTCTAATGGAGATGTCAGTCATGTAAGGGACTGTAATACACACAACTGGAACTAACACACACAAACACTGGGTATACTGGGGCACAAAAAAGCAAGTACTCTTACCATTTGTCTCCCTCTCTGGTTTCGTCCTGTTTCATTTTCCCCTCCCTTCCCCTATGATCTCTTAATCTCAGGAAACAAACTGTGGGTTGCTGGAGTGGAGGGGGGTGGGAGAGATGGGGTGGCTGGGTGATAGACATTGGGGAGGGTATGTGCTATGGTGAGCGCTGTGAACTGTGCAAGACTGTTGAATCACAGACCTGTACCCCTGAAACAAATAATACATTATATGTTAATAAAAAGAAAAGAAGCAAATACTCACCTTTGCTTGGAAGAGTCAATAAAACTTCTCAGAGAAGGAGCCCTATACTGTGAGGTCTTGAAGAACGATTCTTAGATAATAAGAGAAAGGACCAATGGGCACTCAATAAATACATGTATAAAAAATGAATGAATGGTTGTTTCTGGCAGAAGGATCAGCTATGCAAAGGCAAGGAGCCTTGCAATGAACAGCCCAACTAATAAAAGGAAATGTAAGTCTAGTAGGGAGGGGATGTACTTCCTCATCTTTGCAACTGTAACTTGTGCTGCTACCTTTCTCTTCAATCTTTCTCCTCAAGTCTCACTTGACATTCTATTGACCCCTCAAGGTTGAGTTCAAAGAAGTATCATAGGCAGAAAGGTTTTCTGGTCTCTCTCTTAAATGGAATCTCTCCCTACTTATACTATGATCTGCTTTTTGGCCGGCTCCATAGCTTCAGCCACTTATAAGCAATGTGATATTGAGGAAGTTACTCAACCCCTCCTTGACTCAGGTTCTCCATCGGTATAATGGGGGTAACCTGGAGCTGTGGAAATGAGGTTCGACTACACACGTCACATGCTTGGAAGAGTACCTGGCACACCTCCTGGAAAGCACTTAATATTATAAGATGAGGCGCTAATAATTTCCTGTGTTAACAGCTCAAGGTCACGTGGCGGTGTGTGACTACAAGTCCATACCATTACCCTCCCTTTATAGAAGAAGAAACTAAGGTAGGTTATGTCTCCCCTTTAAAGACACTGCAGGAAGAGACAGAATCTATAGATATTTCCATCATGCTGGATGATGGAAATAATACAAATTTAATATAAATAGTAAAATGAGCTGAAATATATAGATTTTACACAATTTCAAGCATTCTTTAAAGTTCATATATAAAACTGGATGGGAACTGGGCCATTTTTTTCCTCTTCAACTTTATAAAGCACAATACAGCACCTCTCCCTATTCTGTGGGTATCTTGAACAAGCACTGCTTGTTCAACAAAATGTGACTGTGTTCAAGTGTTATAAAGCATTACTTGTGGATTTCTGAAGTACACCCTGATACCAATAATGAAAAGAAACCAACATCATTTCAAATAAAAACTTAAATAAGGAAGCTGCAGTAAGGAGAGAACCTACCATAGCCTGGGTCCTGGCATCCCCTTTAATTTTCCAAAAGCCAGAGGTTGGGAAAATGCTGTGAAGTAACTCCAAATTATTTAAGAAATTCGTTTCTTTGTAATTAAGGAGATTAAAGTCCCCCAAGGGCCAGAAACCATGTGACAACTCAAATCATTTTCCCCCAGTAAAAGCTGTGAAACCCTATCAGTTAAATTCAGGCTTGCCTAGAATTTTGAAATGCTTCAATAATGTTTCTTTGCTCCACACAATCTGCGGTAATTTAATATTCCTGAAGTGTGTCAGGTTTTTTATAATGAGCTCTTCAAATCTAAATGTGAATTATGTAACATTCCACTACAGACATCCTGTCTAGTGAACTGCTTCTAAATGTAAAATCCTGTGTTCAGTGACTTGGGGGGGTGCTGGGGGGGCAATTTGGGGAAAGGGGGGAACAAAAACACCAAACCACAAAGCAGAGAAAACACACAGGCCTTAAAAAAAAAAAGGCAGCATAAAGGTTTGAGCATCCATAACAGAACACATACTAAAAACCCACTGTAACACAAATTTGTGCTTTCTCTTCCCCCCACCCATCCCTCTCATAAGATCCTACTGGAGAACAGCTAGCATTTAGGAGGGCCCACTATTTGCCAGGTATGATACTATGAACTTCTTTTACTCAACCTTTCAACCACTTGAAAAGTTAGGTTTTATTATTAGTTTTCATTTAACAAAGAAAAGCAGAAGCTGGTTTGGTAGCTGGTCCCCTGTCACATGGCTTAATAAGTAGCAGAGCACAGGGCAGGGTAAAAACCACTCTTCTCCCCACTTTCCCTGAGAAGCCTCCCCGATGTCCATCAGCTGGAAAAACAAAATGTGGTCTATCCATGCAGTGGAATATTATTCGGCCATAAAAAGGAATGGAGCATTGATATATGCTACAACGTGGATGAACCTTGACAACTGTAGGCCAAATGAAGGAAGTTAAACGCAAACACACCGTATGACTCCATTTATATGAATGACCCAAAATAAATACATCCATAGAGAGATGGCAAGCAGATCAGCAGTTGCCAAGTACTAAGGGAAGCAGGGAAGGGGGGGTGACCGCTTCATGAGTGCAGGGTCGCCTTTGGGGGTGCTAAAAAGGTTTCGGAAGTAGACAGAGGCAGTGGTTGTACAACATCATCAATGTAATAAATACCCATGGATTGTACACGTTAAAATGGTTCATTTTATTTTGTGTGCATTTCACCTAAATTAAACAAAAACAAAACAAGAAAACCTCCAAGCCAGGTCCCACACCCAGATTTAAGCCTTTGTGATAATGCTACGAACACTGCAAATTCCATTCCAAAAGGATAAAACCAGACTTAAAACACAGATGAAGAGGCAGTCTTCCCAGAAGCCAGACTCTGGGATTAAAAGCTGCATGCTACTACCTGCGTGTTTTGGAACTTGGGCATCTTAATCAGCTTCATCCAAACTATAAAGCACCTAAAACAGTTTATTAACAAGGCACAAGAGTTTGTAACCATCCAGATGAAGAGCCTGTTTCCTCATCAGTGAAATGGAAAGACCACCCCCAGGAATGTAAGATTTAGAAGATCAATGAGATCTGGGCACTTAAGAAAAGAGTCATAAATCTGCTTGTCTTTACATAAAGAAACACAGAATAGACAAGGCAGGGCACCAGGACATCGTTTTTCTACACAGGGACATCTGGGTAGTGGAATGACCAGGTGACCCGGTAGAAGGATGTGGCAGAGGGTGATACTTCTGAGTACAGCTTTCTGCATTATTGCCCCTATTTGGAAGCCTACGGTTCTACATACCTGAAAAAATCAAATTAAATTAACAGGGGTGAGGAGTCGGGGGCGGGGGGAGGCTCAGACTGGAAGTGGACTGAGACAAATTAATCCAATTGTATCTCAAATGAACATCACAAACACAGTCTCTGAAGGGATGAGAAAGAACTAATCCAAATAATTCATGAACACAGAATTTGACTGTTTACTCTCAGTCTTGGGCAGGCTTGTAGAAGGGGGAACTGCAAACAACCCCCAAACTCCTTTTAGTGGGTTTTTTTGTTTTGTTTTGTTTGTTTTTTGGTAGTGTTTTGGGCGAATTACAAAACTATTTTAAATGTATTACAGTGTTGAACAAAGGGGTAAATGCTTTGATGTTCTTGGAGCCCAGTTCTCACTATGAAAGAGGAGACATTAAATTATGGAAAGGGAGAAACCAGGAAAGAATACTGTGGGGATAGACTGGAAATGGGAGATTTCCAGCAAAATCATGATTTGTGAAATACGCATGCATCTGTGTATGTATGTACACATACGTGCGTTTATATGCATACATCTCCTAGCTCTGTCCGCTGAACAGGTCTAGGAACAAAGATACCCAAGGAACATCATGATGCCTAATACCTTAATTTTGTTTTTTTACTACTATTCCCTAGTAAAAGGACCAGGGGTTCTTGGAGAACTGGCTGATTTCAGAGCTGGGGTGGGGCAGGTGCAAGATGAGCCTGAAATACCTCGTTACTCCAGCAAATAAGGAAGTGCTCAAGACAAACACAAGTGGATGGGGGCATGTCACAAGGATACAGAAGCCATCTCGGAGGTGCAGTCATTGGCCCAATCTGGAATAATTTAAACACCAATGTCATTTAAGGATGGTAATAAATAATAAACCACTGGAAAAAAAAAAACAACAATCCATGAATCCATACTGATAACAGATAAAAGGAGGAAGGAGTGAAGGCTGTCTTGCTTAGAGTAGAACAGGTACTATCTGGGATATACAGAGTGGGTGTGGGGCATAAAGCCAACATTTTGAAGCCATCAGAATGAAGCTTTGTTAGGCAAGAACCATCCATAAATGTTAAATCCCAGGAAAGTTTTGATGAGAAGACATCTGCAGGTCTTCAAGTGTCTTCCCACTTACTGCTTATAGTTGCAAGGGGAAAGTGTGTGATTACACAATGGAAAATTGAACAACACCTCGATTAGTTTATCCAAATGAACACCCACAGCAGGGGCAGATGGACATGATGGAATACCCTCAACAGAATACATCACTACCATGCAGTATTCTGGCCTGGAATCTAATCACATCATGCATTTAAAAATTGGGGGGGGTGGAGGGGAGGAGGGAGACTGTACCCTTCAAAAATACAGTAACAAAAGACAAAGAGAAGCTGGGGAAATGTTAGTAAAGTAAATAAATAGATATAACAACTAAATGCAACAACTGTAGAAGATCCTGTACTAGAGAGAAAATACTACAAAAGGAATTACTGGACAAACGGACAAATTTGAATATAAATGGCATATTAGGTAAAAATACTGCATCAATGTTATTTACTCAATTTGATGATTTTCCTCTGGTAATGGAAGAGAATATCCTGATTCTTAGGAATAAAGGACTAAGATACGTGCACCTTACGTACACTTGTATATATCATATACTTGTATATACGTACATGCATGAATGTGTGTGTGTATATATATATCCATATCCATAGAGAATACACAAATAATAAAGCTAATGGGATAAAATGTTAGCAGTAAGTGAATTTAAGTAAAGGGTATGGCAGTTTTTGTAGCTTTTAAAGGTATAATTTTTAAACCTTTTCCTGTAATTTTGAGATCATTTCTAAATTTAAAAAAAAAAAAGTTTTTGAAAAGCCCAGCTCAGACGCTGGCACACAAAGGTATGTCACAAAGCCAGTTCCGGCCTCACTTTTTTTTTTTAAAGATTTTATTTATTTATTTGAGAGAGAGAGAATGAGAGAGAGCACATGAGAGTGGGGAGGGTCAGAGGGAGAAGCAGACTCCCTGCCGAGCAGGGAGCCCGATGTGGGACTCGATCCCGGGACTCCAGGATCATGACCTGAGCCGAAGGCAGTCGCTTAACCAACTGAGCCACCCAGGCGCCCCTCCGGCCTCACTTTTAAGTTGAGGCCCATTCCAGCTCCCTAGATAGCATGCTTTCTAATTCCCAGGGCTAGCTGAGGTTAAAATTAGTTTATGGCTGTCAATTTTTATTACAGATTCCAACTTCACCTCGGATCTGCCCAGACTGCCTGACTTGGCAGAAGCCTCTGGACCAAGGTTGTTTCGAGCAGGCCTTTTTCTTCCCGAGCTCTGGACATCCTCTTCATGCTCTGCCTCTGTGCCAGGAATTTGGCCACCAAGACTTTTCATCTACCTGCCCCATAGATCACGGCAATCTCCTTTCATTATTTGGCCAAAGCCAGCCTTCCCTGCATCCTCTCCCTCTCCATCTGTGGGGCTATAGATTCAGCCAGTCAGAACTTTCCCTTTTTTTAAAAAATATGTCAAGGGCTACCTGATGTGATCTAGCCCATTTGGAAAATGCCTAAAGTTTGCTCATTCTGCACATTGGTTCTCTTCAGGGATAATAAAATAAGAAAGAGTGAGGTTTTGCTGGAACCCAAAGGCAACATTTATGAAAATCCGCTGGAGGTGTGAGAAGAACAAATGTTACAGGAGCTTTAGTGGAAGGCTGGTCAGGGAGACTGCATCCCTCACTACTGATGAAAGACCGCCATCCCCACAACAAACACAGAACTACCCCGTTTGGACCAAAACCTTCAAGAAAAATAATACACTGGCTTTAAAACTCTGAAGGCCACAAAGTGCATAGATTAACCACCCCACCATAGACCCACTCAAGGCTGTTTTGCCATGTGGTGTGTGTTCAGGGGAGAAAAATCAGAGGTCAGAGACCTCTCTTGGCCTGAGACCTTCACTGTGGCTCGTTGGGTTATGTTTATTTCCCATTACAAAAAAATAAAAAAATAAAAAGAATTTCAGCTTGCAGGAAAGCGTTCTAGAAAGCCATTCTCTGTAACAGAATAAAATAAATAAATGAGGAAAAGTGGAATAAAGGGAAACAAATAATTGGAAATGAAGGTGAGGGTGGAAACCAGGATAGAGCACCAGAAAAATCTGTAAAGTCGCAGAGGAGAGGCTATAAAGCTGTCTATGAGATTCCTAGCAGCCAAAGCAAAGAAGGAAATGTGATCATTTCTAAGTTTCACACGGTTCATGCTCAAATAAAGCCTTTTTTTCCCCTTTGAAACAGAAATGGAGAATGAAAAGGAGCTTTCATAAAAGCAACACTGTGTGGTGTCATGGACATTAGTATCAGAATTGTCTCTAAAAAAAAAAAAAAAAAAAAACTAGGGAATTTTCAGTGGCTCTTCATTTATGCTGTAAGCATAATACTAAAGCATAATTTAGTAGTATGGCTTTCAAATATGCTCAAAACAATGTGACCCAAGTCATTTTAAATTCTCTATGAATAAAGCATGCTTTTTTTTTTTTTTTTTTTTCTGAAATGAAAAATAAGTAAGTGGGATCTTACTCTACAGCTATCTGGTAGTTGGGCTTTACTTAGAATCTTCTAGAATTTAAAAAAAACATATAAATTGTTTATCAGTTTATTCATCTGTAAAATGGGATGATGCTGGGTATGACTCATGGAATTAAGTGAATGGGAATACATGAAAGTTATGTGAAAGCACTTTCGGGAACATAAAATGCTATGTTCCAGACAGCAAGCACTGTTGTTATTCAGGTATCGGTCAACCTTCAGTAAGGGGATGATAGGAGGAACAAAATGTGTTTCTTTAATCAAACTCAAAGCTAACAGAAATCAGAACCAGGTTTCAGCAATAGTAACGGAATTTATGTGACAGCAACAAAGTGTACTTAGGAACATTTCATTTAACTAATGGATCACATAGTTTCATTAAGTATTTATTGCACCATGAACATTCATTACATAAACTCTTTTAAGAGTATCAGAAAAAAACAGCTGTATAAACCTAAAATAATCCCATTAGTGTTTTCATTACTTGGGGCCCCACGTCCACCCAACCTCTAAAATTCTCACCTCTGATTCTATAAAAACGTTATCAGTAGGTGGAAGAACCTAAAGCAGTAACCTGTCCCAGAGGCTGGGTTGGAATCAGGCCTGACTCTACCACTGATTGTCTATACGCCTTTAGGCACATGAGTTACTTAAACATTCTCAGCCCCAATTTCTTCATCTGTAAAATGGGGATCCAGTGAGCCCCACAGTCTTTATTTATTTATTTATTTTTAAAGATTTTATTTATTTATTTGACAGAGAGAGAGAGAGAGAACACAAGTAGGCAGAGCAGCAGGCAGAGGGAGAATCAGGCTCCCCGCTGAGCAGGGAGCCTGATGTGGGGCTCGATCCCAGGACCCTGGGATCATGACCTGAGCCGAAGGCAGTCGCTTAACCAACTGAGCCACCCAGGCACACTGAGCCCCACAGTCTTTAAACCGGGGAACATGCAGCCCAGGGAGCGCTCAAGAAAGTCCACTAGAGTGAAAAACTCAAACTCTGTAATAACTACTTAAAACTACTTTTATCTAAAAAAAGGGAAATAGTTTAACTATTTCTTAAATTTGCAGATTAACAGCACATGCATGTAAATTTATACATAAGAATCCATACCCTGGTACAGGGTGCAGGCTTTGAGAATTATTCCTTGATGGGGTCGATGACTGGGCAGATGACAGGGGGCCACTACAGTGGTTTAGTGGGAGTGACTGATCTCGTTCAGGTCCTTTCAAGATGATGCTGGCCCAGGAATCACACGGGGACTAGAGGCTAACGATACTGAGTGCAGGGGAAGCAAGCCAGGGGAGGCTTAGCAATGGACCTGGTAAGTATAAAAGCTTATGCTCTTCAAATTTCCTTTCCAAGTATGTTCTAGATAAATGAATCTTCAGGAGGAAAAAAAAAGAAGCAAATATCCCCAATTCCTTCAGCACACAGCCATTAAATCACAGTTTCCAGAAATCGAATCATTTCAACGCACATTTCCTAAGTGCCTACTGTGTGCAGAGTGGCCCCTGGGCTCCATGCTGGCGGTACAGAGACACACATCAGGGCCTGGCGGCCGCTACACCCTCCCAACCACACACTGGCCTCAGGTGGCCCTCATCCCTCTTCCCCAATGCTCCTCCCCACGGGGCCCCCTCCTTGGGGGCATGTTAGCCAGGACACCATTCCTTCCTTTAACCCCATTAGCCAAAAGGGCGGCGGGCCACACTGCCGCTTTGCTCCTCACAAACTGAAAGCCCTTGTCTGCCGTCCCGGTCCCTCGCAGCGTGTTTGAGTAACGCGCAACCATTGCTATTCCCTGGGTCCTGCGGGAAGCGAGGACAAGTATTTAATGAGGCCCTCCCAGTGAAGGGGGTTCTAAATAAACAAATGCCGCATCTGGCAGCTTCCCGCGCTGATTTACCTGCACTACCTACTGCCGTTATCCACGCTCCTTGCCCCCAGCTGCATTCCATTATCTTCCGAGCTGACCACGGCCATCCGTGAGTGGGGGAGCCCAGCGAGCGTGCGCCACGTCGCCGAGCCGCCCGGCCTGTCGGGAGGTCCCGGGCAGGGCTCCCCTGGAAGCTGTGCACATCCCAGCGGCTGTCCGGCTGTCTGTCCAGCTGTCCAGCTCACAGGCGCTGTCAGTGGGGTCCTCCCGTGGCAGCCCTTCGCGCTGGCTGCCAACAAGTGCCACCTTCTCCCTGCCCGGGGAGCCAAGAGAGGGGTGCCGTGCTTTCTCCCTTCCCTGACGTCCTATTTTAATTCTTCTCTCTCTCTCTCAAACAACTCATTTTACCACCTTCCTTTTGGGGGGAGGAAAAAAAGGGCCCATCGTCTTCCTTTGCTTCACTAATGATTTGCTAGTTCAATCTCAATTACCGTAAAATGGGATACACGGATGGCTCAAATTTTCCCCACAAAAGGATCTGCACTTGACTGGAAGCAACCCAATTTCCACAATTATCTCCCTCACAAAAAGCACACACAACAGTGATAACCGGTGGGGCTATGTTTTCCTGAAGCCATAAATAGGGATGGATGTGCTGACAAAGGAGCTCGTTTTTGTTTGTTTCCTCATTTGTGAATGTATTTATTTGAACCTTCTCACAGACACATAAAAATTCAATCACACTTGGCAAACACTGAGCAAATCACCAACACGGAAAGCTATTTCTTCTCCATGCAATCCCCTCGACACTCCTCGGGATGGCAGTTCAAACTCCCCTCCACGGGGAAGGCTTCCTTGACCGCGGGCACCCTTTCCCTTGGCACAGCGGCCTCTACTGAGGACAGAGGCAGGACAGAGCAGAGGCTCCCAAACTTTGCCCCACGATGGCATCACCTCAGGAGCTGGAAAGACCACTGGCGCTTGTCTGCCATCCTGGGACTCTTATTTAACTGCTGTGAGGGGCCACCTGCCCACGGGGATGCTTAAAAGCTCCCCAGGTGGTTCGAAAGGGCAGCAAAATCTGGAAAGCAGAAGCAACGTCAGGGCCAACCATGGCCCCACTCCCTAGTCCCTGGGTTTGGGCCCAGTACTGAACCCCCGAGTTTGAACGCATTCACTGCAAAATAAGAGGACTCTGAGAATACACAGCCAATACAGGGAGGGTATCACGTGACATAAGCCATATAAAATGCTTATCACGTGATGGTAAGTGCTGCTGGTAGGTGGGAAAATACCTCCCCAGCCCACCCCCACCCAAAAATGCCCATATGCCCATGACCTACTCATCAGAATATGATTTAGGTGATCTAGATCCTAAGAATTTGGGCTTTTGAACAGATGAGGTCTCGATGAGATTTGAGGTTCTGAACTGATGAGGCCCTGGAGACACCTTGCCCGTAGTCTGCATTTGGGCTGGATATGAACCTTTGGGGGCCAGAGGGTAGACTGGGGTAGACAGAATGGGCCCCACAGATGTCCACTCCAAATCTAATCCAAATCCCAGCTGATTGCACCAGGAGTCGATTCCTCAGCCAAGGACAATTCACTGGCTGACTGAGCAGCCACGACTTGGCCTGGCAAAGGAGAGTTAGATCCAAAGCAGATATAGGAGAAGATATGCATATTATCTCTCTCAAGAATCTGATCTCATTAATACAGATTCTGTCCAGTGGTAATGGGACCAGGAGGGAAAAGATGCACAGGGAGAAGCCAGGAGGCAGCAAGGGAATGACTGAGCACCAGGGATGAGTAAGCCCAAGTAAAGATGAACAGAAGCCTCCAAGTAGAAAAAAATATATATAATTAAGAGAGAGACACAGATCATCTTCAGTAGAAGTAGTCACTGAGGGCACCCCATGGCAGGGAGTGAACGATGGCCTGTGCAATGGGAAGAAGACAACCGAGTCCTGAGAGAGAGCCAGGATCGGTCCTGTTATGAGCTCATACCCACCCCGGTCTCTGGGAGGCCAGCCTGTGTGTCTGTTGGGAGACTGCAGAGAAACTCCTCCCTTCCTCCCTGCTGTGTGTGATCTTACTAGGACGGCCTGTAATGAAGGGCCTGAGGAGTACTTATCTATATCTCTCATCTGAACCTTTAAAGACATCACGATTCATATTCATATTGTGTAGCTGACAAAGACAAAAAAAAAAAAAACAACATGAACATCACAGTCTCACAGACTTGCCTTGGGTTTTCAGATCACGGCACCATGAAGTCCCAGATGTGTGACCTTTGGCAAATCCCTTGACATCTTTGAGCCTCAAATTCTATCTCTGTAAAGCTGGGAATCCTTACCCCTAATGGTTGCTGAGCAGAATAAATAAGATAATGTACGCAAATTGCCTGGTACTACAGGATGGACTCACTCATTGCATATTGTTTGCTTTCCCTTCCCACGATTTCATTTGCATTTAATTCTTTGGAAGGAAAAGGGGAAATTTTCTGATATTTCCTATACTATATGCCTATTAGTTTTTCAATACGTACCTGTCAAATGAATCAGGAAACAATGACCTAAAACTCTTTCTGCTAGGGTATGAAATCTGATACGCTGACGTAACCTGACCTTCGGGCTCCAGTCCGGCCTGCCTCCCCAAACTCCCAGCTCAGGTGCTCCTCCTCACTGGGACCAAGGGCTACAGCCACATTGGGTGGGTCAGACCCCAGGGCACACCTTGATCATCCAAGACTGCACGCACCTCCTCGCCTCCTCCAACTCAGCACGCACTCTGAGGCCGCATCCGTCAGTTGATGCCAAACTTCCAGAAGAGTAAAGAGATTATTTACACAAGGGTAAGCTGCGTTCAATGGAAACCCCACAGGACACTGCAGTAGCCCAGGGACAGGATAGCAGAGCTATTCCCTTCTCCTGGGCCTGAAGGGGTAAAAGAAGGGAGAGGTGACTGGAACCAGAAAGGAAGGTAGAGACAGTTGCCTTAAAAGGAGTGGTGACCTTCAGCCTAGGAGATAGCAGGCCCCAGTCAACTCTGCCAGAAGAATGCCAAAAAGTGGATCAAACCATAAAGACTTTACTCCCTCCTTCCCACTGGCCTCCTGCTGGGACTCAGCGTTGGCTACTGGGAGAAGAGGTGAGGGGGCCAGGCGGCCCGTGGATGCAGTCCACGCAGTGAGCCTTGTGAAGGGAGGGGGGTGGGGAGAAAAGAGCAGGGAGGACACCTGGAAGGGCAAGCAGAAGAGAGCCAGTTCAAGGTCCAAGGGAAGACGCTCCTCCACAAAAAACGTCGTCACAGCCCATATTCTTCAAAACTCCTCAGGAACTTCCTAACTCCCGTCTCCTTGTGGCAGCAAAACATGGAAGGAAGAAGGGGGAAAGGAGAACAGAGTCGACTGTATGCCGTGGTCTCTGCTAAGTGTTGTACATGCCTCATCTCATTAATCTTTACAATCTGGGAAGGTAAGGAGCATTATCCCCATTTTGTAGCAGTGGAAACTGAGGCACAGAATTGATGAAACACCAAGCCCCAGGTCCCATTTCCAGGGTAGATTCGGATCTAGAACCCAAGTGCACCTGACTCTAAACAACACAACGTTTCCATCAAACCCTCCTGCCTTGCATAAGTCATCATTCTGTTATCTAGCCGTATCTTGTCCCTTCATGAGCATGAAGGCTCGGAGGGCACGGACGGTCTTCTATTTCTCTCACATATCCTCTTGCCCTGGCAATATGGATGAGATGCAAAAAAAAGTCCCACAAAAATAAATCACGGAATAAATAAAATCACTGAATCTTTGAAATCCCCACAATCCTATTTTTCCTCAGTTTAAAAATAACCTGTTTTGCCATATATTCAGAAGCTTCTCTTCCCTCTTTAAACAGACACGTTTTTGGTTTTTTTTTTTTTTTTTAACACACGTCTCATATTGGGATTCACAACTCATCACTCCCACAAGAAATACCCCCAGGCTCCTTGTCTATTCAGGCAAGCACTTGGTAAATTTGGGAAACAGTTTAGATTAATTTCAGCTTGCCAAGTATGAGGATGCTGGGTAGCATTCTCTTCTACAAAGTTTTAAAAGAAATATTATGCTCATTTTCTTAAGCATATCCAACAAGATTATTTTAAAAATGGACTCTGGTTAAAGTCTTTATGACTAATAATGAACACAACAAAATGATTAATAATACAACTGTGGCAGCTCGGTACATCCAACACTACGTGTCTGTAACATGACATGGTGAATATTTCTAAAAGCCCCTGACATTTCATCATTAATTCCTTTTGTCTTCTCTTCGAGGTAGCAAAGGTGAGCTGGTGCGAGCTCTGTGTGGAGATGGAGGCCTGAGGCCCACAGAACTGGCAGCCTCCATTCCACACTCACCTCCGATGTTCATTTGATGGGAAGACAAGATGCCTTAGCAGAACCCAGCAGTAGTCAAAAGAAAGGATCTCCAGCTTTGCTTAGGAGGGTGCCCTCGGGTCTCCCCTTCATCTGTGCATTCGTTTGACATCTCCTTCCCAATGACCCTCACAGTTCCACAAGTACCTTCCTTTGTGCACGCTCATTTCATCTTCTTAACAACCCAGTAAGGTAGGCCTTGCGGTCCCTGTTTGACCACGGCTAGACAAGGAGAGGAGATGGGCCACAGGTTTCCCCAGCTAGAAAGGGTGGAAAAGAGGATGGAATCCATGTCTTCTGGATTCTAAGATCTTTTTTTGTATCTTGCAAATACCTGATTCCCGAATCTGTATTATGTGCTTCCTTATAGATTACCAGCTCTAGGGTTAAAATTAGTATCTTGGGGAGGGGAGTAGGGGCCAGGGTAGGGAGACAGTGAGAGGGCAGGCTCTGTTGGTGGTATGTTAGCGGGTCCCAACCCTCCCTGCTCCGGGGTCCCAATGGCAACAACACACTCCTTAATCTATGTGCTGACTCTAGGCCACTCCTCCATTCCCCATCTGCTGAATCTCTGTACCTTCGCATTGCCACCAGGGGCAAGGACTGTGGGGCCACTGACCCCAATCATGATGTGTTTTCCCAGAAATGATGAACTTCAGCCTTTGGTTATTCAAATTTACAGTATAAATTAGGAGTATTCTTGAAGGATACAAAGATCAAGATCAAGATAACAGAATTAATACTCAATGGCTTCCAAGAGCCAAACTGATAAATGAATTACTCCTGATTTTTGATTGGGTATAAAAAGTGAGCCGGTCTTGATTAGGCCCCCATTAACTGGTGGTGTCCAGAAGGCAACCAGCTAGTCCTGCAAATAGTCATTCACTGAACACCTGTGATTCTCTAGGTATTACCAACTAATATCCATCCAAGGAGGAAGGGATATATGATCAGAAGAAGCATGAAAAGATCTCTTCCCCCAGGAATTCCAGAAGGAAACACCCACAAAAAAGCACAGAGTTTAAGAAAAAATAGGGATATCAAATACTGCTTTGAAAAATTTCATGAAAGCTACAAATCCCTTCCCCAAGCTCAAGTCAAGAACTTAAGATGTAAGGTGGGGATTAAAAAAAAATTCAAAGGCGAAATGTAAAACCAGTATTTTAAAAGCACAACCAATATGATGTGCTATGACTTTTCATCTTTTCACTTTTATCCCACCGTTTTGTTGGCACATTGCCATGAAATCATAATAAAGTTAGTCGCTTCTAATAGGATTTACAGCTAAAAAAGTACTTCACGTGTGTGTCCAAATAAAATTCTCTTAATAACCTTGGAAAGACACAAAATAGGAACCTTGATTGTTATTTTAAAGACGAGAAACTGGGGCTCCAGAGAATGCAGGTGCGCAAACAGAGCTCCAGTGCTTGTAAGTGGCTGTGTCCAAGTTAAGTTCAAGGTCTTTAGGCATCCAGCCTAGAGTTTTAAACCTGGACAGGACCTTGGGTATCACCTCAACCAACAACCTGGAGTCTTCATTTTGCAGTGAAGAAACAGGTCTTAGAGAGATTGGATGGTTTGCTCAAAGTCACCCAGGTAGCAAATCACATGGAACAACTAGGTCACCAGATCCCTTGTCCATTTCTGACACTATGATCCAATGTGTACACCATTCATGACATCGCAGAAAGCACTTCCATATCTCACATTCCTAGACCATTTCTAACATCATTACTTTTACAGGATTCCTGCTCTAAGAACAAGTTATTTTTGAAATATTTCAAAATGCATATAAGGAACCTTTAAAAGAATTAAAGGACGGTAAGACTTTTGCACACACTGTAGAAGGAGCCCTCTGTTCAAAACGTAATTTACCAAAACTCAGCTTCACAGAGTGACAATCTAGAAAGCATCTTCCCAGCACTTGAGGCACAGGCGAGAAAGAGCTCAGAGAACCATCTCCGACCCAGGGGAAATAACCTCAGCATGCTAAAAGCAAACAAAACCTAACAACCTGAGCAAATTAATTTCTAATAAAGAGCTCTACTCAGATATGAAAAAAAAATTAAATTAAATGTTACATTACCCATATGGTCATGTTACAAAGCACAGCTCCTGGAGACAGCTGTCCTGGCCCTTGTGGAAGCTCAGAGCCACCCCACAAAGAAGGAAGGACAAAGTACACAGCTGGGATCACAATTACAGAGTTTCGGAGACTGCCAGAGAAGGGGTTTGGCAAGTGCAATCACATGGGGAGAAGCAGTTAAGTGTTTTACCACCAACACCATCAGGGCAAAGGCCATTCAAACCCAGGCCCCCTCTATTCCAGATGCATTTCTTTACTCATTCCATCAACACGTCCTTTCATTTACTGACTACTGGCTGTCTGCCATACACTGTTCAGTTCTGGGGTTCCAGCTTTTGTCCTAGTGGAGGAAGGCAGACAATAACACAAGGAATAAGTATACAGTACGTCAGATGTTGGGAAATGCTCTGAAGGAAAATAAGGAAGGAAAGGGGAATGAGGAAGTGCTGGGAAGGGGTAGATTTTTTAAATGAGTAGTCAAAGGAGTGTCTTCATGGAGATTACGTGGCATAACTTACGAAGGTAAAGGTGCAGGCCATGCAGATAGTTATCTGGGGAAAGAACATTTCAGGCAGGAACAGCAAGCCCCAGATCCCTGAGGCAGAAAGGAGTATTTTCAAAGAGCAGTAACGGGGCTAGCATGGAACAGAAGGGAGGGGAAAGAGAAGTTAAAGGTTGAGGGCAAGATCTGGAGGCCTGAGCCAGACCCTGGAAGCAGAACCACAGGGTCTTTGCTCTTAAGGAGACAACAATCTAGCAGTAATTCTGCCCAGAAGGCTTGGTTTTTCAGAACTGGCTTCCTGGGTCACTAGCCATGAGACACTGGGAAAAATGAAACCTTTGTGAAGCTCCGTTTCCTCATTTACAAAATAAGAACAATAATAATCTCATCCATCTATCCCACTAATCCTACTCCCTAATCATCCCTTAAGATGATTTCAAAATGCTAGACTCCCATGTGTCATCTCTCTGCCTCCATGGAACAACCACATGGGTTTAGTATTTTTATCTCCACGTTACAGACAAAAAACAATACAGCGAGTTAAGCCTTGTTCAGAAAACAAAGGCAGTGTTACAAGCAGGATCTGAACGCAGGTCTCTGTGATTCCAAAGGCCACAGCGCAGAGTTGGCTTGTGCTATGGCCCCAGGAAATGGATGGCTAGAAGTGAAGAGCAGTATGGGAAGGCCACATGGCCTTGTGATGGCCGTGGCTGTCCTAATGACACGGTGTGTTTCACGGGACAGTGGAACAAAGTGCTCTCTCCCTCCATGAGAGCTGGGCAGTCCACATGGGGATGCTCCCCAACCCAACGGTGCCAAGATTATCCTTGTCTGGCTTCTCTTAGTAAGTCTGGGTTCTGAAAGCATGAACCTGCTGGGAAACTGAGGCAGCCATCTAGGTCATCAAGTCTCCCAGGCTTAGAGAGTCAAGCTTTAAGGAAAAAAAAAAAGAGAGAGAGACAGAAACAGAGAAAGAAAGACCTCAAACTTTCTGTAACTATCTTAGAATGACAGGCGACTCCTTCTCAAAAGGAAGGCTTCCTGCCTCCAGCCCACCTGGAGGCGAGGAAAGGAAATCAGTTATGCTGATCAGCACATGTTTATGGCACTAGACCTTGCTCCCAATAAATCAAGACTCAGTTTAACTCATCAGAAGTTAACATTTTCTGGTTGCTTTTCTCCCTGGACTGCCTCACACCATTTCTCTCCGATAGAATCTATATCCAGGTGAAGATCACTAGTGGACACTTCAACTCAAGCTGATTACTAGATCCTGACTGTGTTAGTATGTTGTCTGTGCTTAGGCATCTTTCCATCTTTCTTCTCAAGTGACTGCAAAACAATGCCAACGATAGTGTGATGAGGAGGAGGACAAAAACCACAGAGACCAATGAGGTGAAGTCTCATGTTGAATTCCTGGCTTTACTGTCTCTTCACCTCTCTGAGCCTAAATGTCTCATCTCTGAAATGTGAACATTAATATTTATCTTGTTGTATTATTATTAGAGAAAAAAAAGTATGTGAAGTCCCTGGTCCACATTACTTCCTCAGTAACTGAGAGCTATTATTCTCCATTAAAATAAAGGTAAATGAGGGGTGCCTGGGTGGCTCAGTTGGTTAAGTGTCTGCCTTCGGCTCAGGTCACGATCTCAGGGTCCTGGGATCTACTCCTGCATCAGGCTCCCTGCTCAACGGGGAGTCTGCTAATCCCTCTCCTTCTGCCCCTCCCCCCATTCATTTCTCTCATGCTCTCTCTAAAATAAATAAATAAAATCTTTATAAAATAAATAAATAAAACAAAATAAAATAAAGATAAATGAGATTTACACAGTTTTCCATCCAGAACTTCGTTTGATCCCTACAACAAACCCCCAGCTCGGAGTCCTTCCACTTCGTAGTTGCTCAGAAGCTAGAATCTAAAGCTAGGATAGAGTTTAGAAATAATCTATGCGTCTCATTTTACCAGGAGGGAAACTGAGGCTCAAAGAGAGGACATATTATAATATTATCTAAGCAATTACCTTCTATAATAATTCAGAAACCTCTTCCTGATGATGAACTCTGCCAAAGACAGCAGGCCATGGACGAATGCCCCCAGGATTCAACTGAGTTGTTGTGATACCCAGAATCATATCCAAAGGCTTTATTAAAACTCCATTTCACACGGGCCAGTGGAGGAAAGAAAGTGCCCTGTTCCTTGCATGCAAAAGGGCCCCTGTTTGCACTGGACTCTTGCTCAGGGAAATGAAGGCCAAACTCACCGGACGTCCTAATTGGCAGAAGTGGCTGGTGGGCAGAGTGCTGCGTCTGAACTCCAGCACTGTGACTTTCCACCTGCTTCTCCACTCACTCGTTATCCGAGGCGTCCAGGAGGCCTGGTCCACACTCAGTCTAACTGAACAGGGGCGCTTCTGCAGGACTGAATTGTCCGCTTTAACAAGGCTGGGCCAGCAGGGTCTGACTCACAGGGGCACTAACTCTCATCAGGACCCTGCAAGGGACGGGGCGTCTGTTCAGCAATCCTGGGGGAAGGCCCCCTGAAAAAAAGGTTCTGAGCCTTTTTGTCTCATTTTCCAGGAGCACACTGGCCGTGAAAAGTTAAGGATACAGGGCCCCAATTTTCAAGCACCTCCTGTTTCTAGGGAAAGAATGCTTAGACGAAATGTTAGAGAGGGTGGTTTGCCAGTTGAGGACGAGCCTTCAGGGTGTGGGACAGAAAGCACAGGGGTTCGGGCCTGGTCAGTGCCCATCTGCCCTGGGGACTCTGAGCAAGCTGCAACTTCCCTGAGCCCTCTAAGGGTCCCCACATTGTGACCTCCGGATTACCCGAGCACTTCCTCCGTGGCCCCTTCCTCCATAAAAAAATGTTAAAAATTCTATTTGATGACTACAAACTCATTAAAACATTTTTTGTGGGCTCCTAGAAGTACTGCGAGCCCCGAGGCACTGTGCTTGTGCTAAGGGCTGAGTTGGCCAGGTTTCTTAACCAAACAATGGAGCTGATGGTGCCTCCTCCCACCACGTTCTGAGCATTTGTGGTTTCACCTGGAATGCACTGGGCACCGTGCCTGGTGTCCAGCAGACACTCAGGGGCTCTTAGGATTATACTACTGCTACCACTCAGAAAATGTAACCTCGCCGTTCTTCAGAGAAAACAGGATTATGAGCCTTTTGGAAGAAGAGGAACGAGTTTGCTCCCTCTGTGACTTACTCATTTATCAACCCCTCAAAATCTCCCAAGAGCTGTTTGAGAACAGAGCCATCGCTTAACAGATGCACATACTGAATAATGACAATGAGCTTAAATGGAAACATTTTCCCACCAAAGAGAAACTTTACCCAAACTGTCCTTATTTGCTGTTAATTTTTTGTTAATATAAAAATAACAGAGTTTCTCAAAAAAAAAAATCAAGGTCCCAGGATCTATGGCGGAACCTGCAGCTGGGGCCATGGGGCTCTGGGAAGCCCACCTAACCTGGAGTGTCACCTGCAGCTTTGCAGGTCTGATGCATTCCCAATGGAGATGTGGCCACTCCTTCACCCTGTGAGTCCCAGCACCCTTTTTCTCCATCAGGGACCGATGTGAGGCTCACAGAATCACTGAGCCATTTCCCAATGTTTCCTGCAGAACTTTCTATTCCTTAAGAATGCTCTTTACAAAATAAGAGATGGACAGATGGAAGGAAAGACAGATAGAAGCAAGATGGAACAAATCCATGGCAAAATAGTTCTGAAAGTACTTCATAATACAGCAGTCCTCGATTACTTGAAAAAAATCATAGTGAGTATCAGTGTATTAAAATCTCGGAAAGATCCTTTGATAAAGAAACCTTTTTTGCCTTGATGACCAGAAGTCCAAATTTGCTTAAACCAAATTTCCCCCCACCCCGGCATAACTATAAATATCCCATCTGATCTGGGAAATGCCCACCCTGGCCATCTTTCAGTTCTTTCCACTTCTGTGTCTTTGCAGGTTCTTCCTTTTCTTGGTCCCTTCTTGTCTTATGGCTCTTCCCTTGAATGCCACTTCTTTCAAGTGCCCTTCCCAGATCATCCACCCTACAGCAGCCTCCCACGTCCCTCCTACCAGTCAGTCACTCTCATTTCAACCTCTCTTTATTTTACAGTAGTTATTTAATCTGAAATACATCAATAACATGTGTGATCACTGTCTGTCTAAGCCCTTAAGGGCAGGTGGCTTTCTGGACTTGTTCATCTTATTGCCACTGTGATGAGAATAGTATAGTCAGAGAGTACACCTCAATTAACTATTGGCTGGATGGGTGGATGGGTGGATAGCAGGGGAATGACTGGATGGGTGAGCAGGACACTGCACTATCATCTTTGGTTTCCCCATCTATGTTGGAGGACTGAATATTTAAAGCTCTTGCCAGCGCTGTTCTTTTAAGTAGAGTGGCTATAAAGACATCCTTTATGAAGTATTCACCAAATGGCAAGGAAATCTTCCTGATGTTGCTTTAACTTAATCTTTAAAACCACTTTATGGGAGAATTGTTACTATCCCAATGTAAAGATGAGACAACTCGAGACAAAAGCTGGAATCCCCTACTGGAAAATGGTGGAACCTACTCCCAGTCTAAGCCGGTGTTGTTTCTCCTGCATTATGAGCCTAGAAGTCAGAAGGAAATAATGATTCTCACTACTGCCAAAACAAAAACAAAAACAAAAAAACAGGACTACAAAAGGAACAGGAGGGAACAGGTGAGGTACTCTGCATGTAATTCAATTCACTGCGTATTAGTCTATGTCTGGAAAACAAGAAGCACTTCCTGGGTTGGTCGATGGTTTAAAAGAGCCCAACTTGAGATCTATACAACTGTTTTCTACTGTTTAATAATATCTTTTGCATTTTATTTGCAGCACTTGGGTCTACCAGGCACCATCCCCTTTCCCCCTCACGTGAAGAGTTTATTTTCTCTTGGAGAGCGATTACCGGACAAATGCCAGGCTACAGAAGGTGTTTCTCCAGCAGCAGCATCTGTCCCCTTGGCAGGCTCCTAGGGCAATTTTACTGGCAGCATTAAAATGGCCAGGGGGTCAGTCAGAGCTTAGCTACCCACAGGCTCTCAGGTGGCCTACCAGCCTCTACCCGGATGTCTCAGAAAGAAGACACCGGTTTGGACACATCTCAAAAGCTGAATATCAGCCAAAGCCAACTCTAGATTAGTCGGAACCATTTGGGCCAATGCTGGTTTCTGTGGGGAGCCAAGAAATTCCCATGATCCTCTTTGCTAGACAAACTGGCAATAACCACCACCTGTATAAGAAAGAGCACGAGCCACCTGATGCTGGGGTCACAGGCAAATGGATGCTGGGGTAGGCAGCCTCTAAAACGGCCCTCCACCATCCCAGCCTCACGGCATCCATGCCTTTGATAATCTCCTCCCCCTGAGTGTGTGCTGGATCTAGTGGCTCATTTCTAATCATCAGAATATGGCAAAAGTGAGGTCACTTAATAAATTAGGTTACAGAAGGGCTCTGGTGGCCTTCTTTTTTTTTTTTCTGGTGGCCTTCTTGCTGGCCATCTCTTGCCCTCGCGTCTGCCTGCTCTGATGGGAAGCCAGCTGCCATGTTTGTGAGCTGTCCTACGGAAAGGCCCCTGTGGCAAGGAACTGAGGAAGCCTGTGAAGAACTGGGGCCTGCCAACAGCCACTGGAGTGAGCCTGGAAACAGGGCCGCCCCAGGCCAGCCTGGGGATAGAGGCAACAGCCCTGGCCAATGCCCTGACAGCAGCCGGGTGAGAGATTCTGAGCAAGAACACCCAGCTCAGGCCGCCCACTGAAATGGGAAGAATGAATGTCCACTGCTTGAAGGTGCGAGGTTTTAGGGTAATTTGTTACACAGCTATAGTGAGCAGATGCGTTTAAAACAGAAAGTAGTGTATTTCTTTAAATCATGTCAATGCAAGTACTTTTTTTCAAGTCGGCTCAAATGTCACCTCCAGGGGTCCTATGCTAATCACCCGACTGAAAATCACAACTCACTTCTACCTGCTTCCCATAGCACCACACACTGTGCCAGCTTTTCCCACTTCCACCAATCTTAAACATGCCCTTTGGACACTCTGTCACTCAAAGGGTGGTCTTTGAACCAGGAGCCTCAACATCACAGGGGAGTTTGTGGGAATGCAAATCTCAGGGGCCACTCCAGACCTACTAGTTCAAAATCTGCATGAGAGGAAGAGTTCCAGCTCATTTACAGGTACATGAACATCTGAGAAACACTCCTCTAACTTTCTATCAGATTTTCTTATTTATTCAATCTTATTTATTTTTTTTCCTTTTTTGGTCTTCTACCCTCCTCCCAACCCCAGTGAAAAGTGGGATAAGGAAGATCCTGATTTCCACCATTTGGAAGTAGCCAGTCTGCTTTTGTAAACACAGAAAGGAGAGACCCAGGGGGCCTATGCTTACACAAATTTTACAGTCAATTTTACAACTCTAATCTCTGCTCACTTGAACTAGGTTTCTGTCTCTCGCAGTCAGGAGTATTTTGAAATGGCAGGCTCAGAGCCATCAACAAGTCCCTCGCCTTACCTCTCAGTTTATCACTATGATGGGCTGACTGAAAGCTCTCTCCCAGATGCAGCTTTCAAAAATCCCAGGGAGGATGCTCCCAGACCAGCCAATTGGGTTGGCAAGGCTGGAGCTGAATGCTAGCTCGAATCCAACCATGCAACCGAGGTGGTGAAAAAGCATCTCCAGGAGAAGAAAATGGGATTTTTTTTTTTTTTCCGAAGAAGGGGAGAGAAGTACTAGGTAAACAAAATATCAGACACTTACTGCATTTTACAACTTTATCCCCTTCAGATGCTTTTCCTCCACCTGCAATACCCTACATTAAAATAAACAAACAAATATATATATATATATATATCCATCTCGGCGACCTCTGCTTACGTCCCTCCATAAGCTTGGCAAGTACCTACTCAGCCTTCCAGAATCAGTTCAAGTTACCTTTGGGAGGCACTCCCTAGCTCCCAGGGGAGATGTAAAAAGGCTTTCTTCACTGATTTTACTCTAGTCTTCCGCTCTCTATTGGAGAAAATAATTATTACAGTAATTTAGGGCATTTCGACTCAATATGATAAATACCTTCCTAAAGTTTCAACCTTTTATTTTCCAATTACTATGTAAAAAAAAAAAAAATGAATGTTTTTCCAGTTCTTGAGCTTCTAGATTAAAGACTGAGGAGATGGGGCAACACTTGGATTTTGCACAGTGTCTTCCTATTTTGCATGTTCATTCTGACATGACTGCACCATCACAGTGCTACGGGTTCTCTGCCTGCCCCTCAGGGTCGCCCAATTTGCCAACTGCATGTATAAAAATAGCTCTTCCATCAACACCAGCCATGCATATTCCATGCCCACCTGTTTTACTTCTGTCCCACATCTCCCAACCCATGCCCTGAACACCTGCAGGTTAAAGGCCTCCACATCATTAGCACTGGAGATCCCCACCTGTCCCTCCATCTGGGAAACTCTCAGGGGTAGTGACAGATCTTATTGAATCACCTTGTCTCTTTCGAAGTGTTGCAAGGCCCTAGGGCTGCTGCTAATTACTAGACCGAGTGTGCTCCTCTCCCCCGTCTCCAGGAACAGCTTGTTTGGAGACTGGAGGGGAGAGCTATGGAAGTGGGCATCTTCATCCTGGCAGAGCTCACAGTCCAGCTCCCCAGAGCTAGTATCAGCAGCTGAGGATGGGGGGAGAACAGATCTGGGTCAGAATCAGCAGCTGCAAACAAGAGCAATTGGATGACTCTTCCATGGCAATTTTTCTACTCACAAATTTGGAATCCAGGCACTTCCTCCATATTACTCACTGATGAATGATGCCTGCTTAAAGGATAAGGCAACCTGAAGGATTGAAAGCCCTCCCTAAGCCCCCTTCTCCTTTCTCTGGATGTTGTCCATTTCTTACCAAATAACCAAAAAACTGACTCTCCCCCGCAAGTTCAAATACTTTTTATGTGACCTTTCTGCGGCACTTAAACACTCACATTTTCATTGGTGTGTTGACATTAGAAAACTTTTTAACCTACACAGCCTCTTCCCCTTGCCCACCTCCCTTAAGAGATGTTGAAAAGCCAGATCCTTGGTTTCTTGGCCTCTGTTTCTGGCTAGAAGTGGCGATATGATTCAGTTCTGGCAAATAAAGAATACTTAGGGACAGAGGTATCTCGCTTTGTGGAAGTTCCTTGTGGGAAATTGTTGTTTATTTTTGTTTTTACTTCTGACAAAAGCAAGGAGACAAATAATGAAAGCTCTATCGTATCATCCTGGCTGCCCTGATTTCTTTCTGTTTTCAGAGAAGTTATAAGAGGATGCAGTACTTGTTCCTATGGCAGCTCTCCTGGGACCATGAAGCAATTAATCTAGGATGACACGGAGTAGAAAGAAAGAACGTGAGCCCCGATAACATCTTTGAACCACTGCACCAATCTTGGGACCACCCACCTCTGACTCTTTGCTATAGGAAATAACAAAATGACTTTATTCCTGAAGCCACTGTTGGCCATGCTTTCTGTTTTCTCTTACTAACAGTCTCAGGTTCCATTCAGGGTTCTTATGCTAACACTTCTTTTTTTTTTTTTTTTAAGATTTTATTTATTTATCTGAGAGAGAGAGAGCATGAGCAGGGAGGAGGGGCAGAAGCAGGTTCTCCACTGAGCAGGGAGCTGATGCAGGACTCGATCCCAGGACCCTGAGATCATGACCTGAGCTGAAGGCAGACACTTCACCAACTGAGCCACCCAGGTGCCCCTTTGCTAACACTTCTTAAACTTTATAAGGTCACACAGTGATTAATGAAAGCCTAGACTTTCTCCAAAAAGACAGGCATAGCTCTAAGTCTTGCATACAATTTCAGGAGCATCACAGACCCCCATCACCCATGGTCATCCCCCAAACTGTAAGTCTCTTGCTCACAGTGAAACCTGTCCATAGGTTATGCATACAAACTGCAGGATTATATAATTAAACACCGATACATACAGTAAGCACCCCAAGGCATTTTAAGTTCCTGTGCTTTACAAGATATGGCTATCATCACAATTTATTGAATGCTGACCATGTAGAAGGTCCTGGGGCACTGTTCCAAGCACTCTATACATGTAATCTCATCTGATCGATAAACCCTAATGAGGTAAGTATCACTACTATCCCCACTTTGTAAGAATGAAACTGAGGCTTGGAGTCACTAGCAAATTGCCCCAGGTCACTAGTGCTAGTAAAGGATGAAGACAGAATGGAAACCCAGGCAGTATGACTAGCTTGGCCCTTCTTTTCGGCTCTCCTCTGTGCTGCCTCAATTCTGTAGTAGACCATGCATCATAAAGGGAAAGTAGATTCATACAGTCTAGAAGCTGCAACAGAATGGACTGAAAAGCTAAAATGTTTGGTTAACTAAAGGTATCATCAGTTGTGCATTTTAATTTAAAAAAAAATGTAAGCTGAATTCTTAGACAAGTGAGTGTCCTAAGTAAACTATTCTGCTTGTGGTACTTTAGGGTTTACTTAGATTTAATAACTAATCTGCATATAAACACCAAGTGCTTAACACGTGTCAGCCACTGTTTAAGCACTTTATGTCTATCATTTTCCTTAAGCTCCATGATAAACCTATGGGGTAGGTAGCATTATCCTCATCCTACAGATGATGAAATTGAGGCATAGGAAGGAAATCTGTGGAAGGACACATAGTAGGGAGAAGCAGTGTCCAGGTATCAACCCAGGCAGAGGATATACCTAGAGCCACTGAATCATACTGACTCCAATTTCAGCACTGGACTTGCATAGTCTTAATCTGGAATCTGAAAAATTTATAGAAGCATTCACATTTTACAGAGATTAAAAATCAGGCTTCCAACATGCAGTAATAATCCACTCCCTCCTACTCAGAGAGCCGGTCTCATTCCCTTGGGCTTGGATTTTCAACAGCACACATGAAGGACTCAGCCCATGCTGACCTCTTCTCTCTACACTCACTACCTTGGGAATCTTGACCAAAGGGCATTGAGCCTCACCTCTTGATAGGGCATGCTCAAGGCTCCATCTTCCGCCCTGACCACTCTCTCAACTCCCAAGTCTTTGTGTCCAGCTCTCCATAGGACCTTTTCCACATAGACACCTAAAGATCACTTCAAATCCAGCGTCTAAATACAGTGGAAATCACAGGCTTTTAGCGATGGAAGGGGCCATCAAAGGCAGGTGGTATATTGAAAAGATTGTGTTTTGTTTTGTTTTGTTTTTTTAAAGATTTTATGTATTTATTTGACAGAGACAGAGACAGCAAGAGCAGGAACACAAGCAGGGGGAGTGGGAGAGGGAGAAGCAGGCTTCCCGCTGAGCAGGGAGCCCGATGCGGGACTCGATCCCAGGACTCTGGGATCATGACCTGAGCCGAAGGCAGATGCTTAATGACTGAGCCACCCAGGCGCCCGAAAAGATTGTGTTTTTAAGGCAGAAAGCACAGGGTTCAAATCCTAGCTTTGAACCCATTTCTTCTATAAAATGGACGTGGTAACTGTCATTTTCATTAGTGGGTAGAAGGATAAAAGATATTAAAGGATACTAAACTTGCCTACCACAGTACCTAGCACTGCATAAGCACTCAGGATAGAGTAGTCACATTTACTACTATTATCATCAACAAAATTTTGTGCATCCACTGAATGCAGGAGTATTTCCACAATACCCATGACAGATGGCCATCCAGGCTCTGCTAGAACATTTCCAAAGATAGAGAGCTCGCTCGCTCACACCAGCTCCCTAGGCAGCCGGTTCTATTATTGGACAGCTCTCACTGGCACAAGTCTATCCTAGGTTGAGCCAAAGCCTGCCTCCCTGACTTCCGCCGGCCCTCGCTATGTCCTGTGGAGCAGCACGGCACGGTTCTGCTCTGTTCGAACACAAGAGGCAGTTCTTCTGAAAAAAGCAAGCATGGTCCTCACTACCGCCTCTCCTGCCCAGGCATTCATTCCCAGGCACCCCCTCCCATGATGCGATTTCTACATTACCCACAATGCTCACTACTTCCTCCAAGTGTGGTGCCCAAGAGGCACAGCTGTCTGATGCCTGGGACAAGTGAATACTACAACTTCCATGAACGCATCTGAAAGGTCACACTGTGATTTTCTAAGTGGACAGTTAGGTATCACTGTCGCATCATCCAGGGCTTGAAGTCAATTACACTTGCAATTACTCTTCCTGTTAAAAAAGATCCTGTTGGGTCCTCCACCCCATCCTATTCCCATGGGATCTTGGCACCAACAACTCGATACAGCCTGTGCACTTTGACTTTGGCCAGAATGAGAACATTCTGAATCTTCTTCTTTTCAGTATGCCTCAATTCCTTGTCCAAGCTATTGCTAGTCTTTTTCCGTACGTCTGTTCCAAGGCTGTCCTCAAATTCAACACTAAAGGCCTCCACTCAGATTTGTTTCCATCCATTTTAAGAAACAACTATTCAGTGAGAGATACTGTATTGGTCTCTGAATATACAAAAGAATCCCTGCCCGTAAGAGGCAGGGAAGACAGGCACATAAGTGAAAAGACGATACAGCGTGGTGATCGCAGTGACAGCAGTGGGGAAAACACTAGCCCAGGGGTGGCTCACACATTGGCTGCAGATGAGCATCATCGGGGGAGATTTTAACTGACCACACCCCCAACCAATTAAATCAGAACCTCTGTGGGTGGGAACCCAAGCCTCTGTACTCATGAAGACCCCCAGGTGATTCCAAAGGTGCAGCCAAATTTGAGAAGCAGCAACCTAGACCAGCCAAGTTCTTTTTTAAGTTTGAATATGCATATGAATCAACCGGGCTCTGTTGAAATTCAGATGCTGAGTTCACAGGTCTGAGGTGGAGCATGAGATTTTGCATTTTTAATTCACTGCCAGGAGATGCTAATGCTGCTGGGTCACATCACACTGTTGAGCAGCACTAGCCTGGGATACACCATCTAATTCTCCCTAAATTCCTTCTCCAGCCTTGCTTCCTTTTATGCTGCAAGTTGAACCTTTCATTCCAGCTGATTCAAAGAGACAAGTAAATGGTAAGATAAATACAATGATGGTTTGACAGGAGCTATGAGGGCCCAGAAGAGGGCACTTAATCCGACAAGGGGGTGGTGGTGGTGGTGGCCAAGGAAGGCTTCCCAGAACAGGCTAGGTATGATTTCATTGAGTTATACAGATTGAAGATAGGAGACCCAGCAAAGAACTGGGCATAGCCTCAGAATCGTAGGAAGGAAAAACAAAACCCAAGGCACATTCAGGGAACTTAAATATTTCTTGGTCCCCACAGATGCCATCACTCATTTACCAACGTACCTGGCCGGGGCCCTTCCCTGCAGTGTTGATTTGAACTATCACTTAACTTTTCCTACATTTAAACCCTATCCCCAGAACCAGACCTTGACCTCCCCAAGGGCAGAAGCAGGTTCAACTACATCATATACCCTCCGTGTCCAGCAGGGTGCGCCGCCCACGTTAGATCGCAAGACTTTGTAAAACAATGAAGAATTATGTTTTTTTTTAAATAGATTTTCAGTTCCAATACTTTCTTTGTAAGATTGATATAAGCAGTTAAAGTTACTTACCGAGATGTGACATAACGAGAAAATGATGTAAGCCAGGGAGACGGGGTGGAGAAATGTGACCAAGGGTAATTAGAAAAGAGGAACGCTTCACGGCCAGGTGGTGTAGTCCCCGAGGATGGTGGGGTGGTTTCTCTGAGAGCAACATGGCCCACCCCGATGCAGACAGTTGGCATGGAGGGAGGGAAAGTTACCCGTGTTTGGGGCAAATGAAACCGCAAAGAGAGAAAAGTCAGCCTAATTCAATCAGACATTACAGTCAGTCCCGGTTAATGTGAAACAATTAATACAATCCATTTTTATGCAGATTAAAACATTTCAAATTAACAGTTCAATAGCCCTCATATGTTCTGAATTTGGGCTCCACCAGAGCCAGGTGAACCGTTCCGTGAACCAATCTAAACTTCATTACAGAGGAGGACTCCGGCTCTCAGAGATCCACAGTGAACTCAATTTGGAGTTAATCGCTCACATTTTTCTCTCATCTACCAGATATCCTAATTTAAAGACAGATCTGCTAGGCTCTCTTTTCTGACAAAAGACAAAGAGAACATGAATTATTCATCTGTAGTAAAGGTATCATTTGATCTGTTTATTTTCCAATTAGGTGAAGTCAGATAAAGAAGCAGTCAATAAAACCAAGAGATTTTCGCCCATTGTATGGAATTAGAAGTAGACCGTGTTAATGTGAGTCTTGGAGTCCATAAAAAAACATTCCATTAGCAGTGTGCACTGGAGGGGAGAGGGCTAAGAAAGGGGGATCGCTCACAGTCGAAGTGTCTCCGTGTGGCAGGGCTCTGAAGGTCCTTTCTTCCCTCTTGTCCTTTCCTGCTGCCCCACAGCCACCCGATGCCCACACCCATCCTCCCTCTCAGCCTCTAAGCCTTTGCTCAGAACTTGCCCTGGTTTTGCTGTCTCTTCTCCCTGTTCCAGCAACATCCCAGGTATGCTTCAGGGCACGGCTCCCCACTCTGTATCCTGTGAAAAACTTTCACATTCTCCTCCGTCCCACCACCTTCAACACCTGCACAGCATGAGTGCGGGTTCCCCTCCTTGATATGTGTGCAGTTCTGTTGGGGTTTCAGCTGATTCCTTGACAACCATGCTGGCACCCTGCCCTTGGACTTCTAGACTCCAGAACTGTGAGAAATAAATTTCTGTTGTCTATAAGCCACCCAGTCGGCAACACTTTGTTTATAATTATACTTTACACAGCAGCCTGAACTAAGACCCAGCCAGTCACTGCAAATAGGTAATAATAGTTGTTGAAGTGAATTACTAAAAGTAAACTGGGACAATGGGCAAACTCACCAAACTGGAAATGTCTTTGACCTCCCTCCTCTTCCCATCCCCAAGGCCCCCACCAGAGAACATACTCCTTCCCTGGGATAGAGAAGGAATCAAGAATTAATTGGACCTCACTGTTCTTTCTCAAATCTGCAACACAAGGGCCACGTCACCAGCCTACCACTGATCTTCAACCAGACACTTGTTCTGACTCTTTGTTTCCTTGTTTCTAAAATGAATTTAGAGTAAATAAATAATTGCTTGGTTTCTTTCCAGCATTAAAGGTGTATAAATCTATCATCACCTGCAAATGACTTCATTTACTCAGCGGGCATTTAGGAGAGCTTTCTTTGGGCTCTACACTTCTGCTAGGCATGGGCATAAGGAATAGGACACTCTCCCTTCCCTCAGGGATCTCAGTCCAGCAGTAGAATGTGTGGGGATAATGATACTACACCATAGGGTGACCACTCTATTCCTTTCCATAACTTCCCTTTATGTGCAAAATGTGAGGCTGTGCTCAAGCCCCCCTGCTCTTGACAACCCACGAGCTGGCCAAATCTTCATGGACAGGAACCTCACGACCTCTAGGCTCAAGATCGCTATGCTTAAGTTCTCTCTCCAACCTGAGCCCTGTCAGAGCCTTTGACGTGACCACACCCACTGGGATTGTCGCCAGAGGCGGTCTTGTGCCTGTGGTTCTTTAACCCCGGCGCAGCCACATAAGAATGCTTTGGGCCTGGCACAGCCCCCCCCAACCCCCCGACCAAGAGACAGAGTCCACACGCTTACCGCCTCCTGTGGGAAGACTTCCTTGCTTCAGAGTCAACGTGTTCTCCTTTGTTGTGTTTCAGGGTAGGTGCCCCTGGCTTTCACTATTTCAGACTCCATGGGGGAGAGGTCAGGGTCCTTCTATTGAGACAGAAAGGGGTGTATCTAGGCCAATTTGTCTACTTTAGCTACCAGGGGGCCCCCACTAGTCCTGGGGGACGGATGCCCACTACTGGAGCTGATCGTGCTCCATCTCTTTCTACGCGAGTACACGGTTCTTCCATCCGGTGTGCGACTGTGTTGTGCTTGGTGACTACGATACCAAGACACTGTGGGCAGAAGTGCTTGGACTTGTCCCTGGCGGCTGGCATTGTGATGATCTTTGCTATTTTCTCTGAGTTGGAGCCCACCCCCCCCCCACTCCCCCCGCATGGGTGCATGGTGTTCGGCTCAACATTCTCAAAGAAGACAGAGCAGGCAGCATCTTCGTCTGCTGGGGCTGCCACAACAACACACCATAGACTGGGTGGCTTACACAATACACATTTACTTCTCACAGTTCTGTAGTCTGGAAGTCCAAGATCAAGGTGCCAGCAGATTCAGTTTCTGGTGAGGATGCTCTTCCTGGCTAGCAGACAGCATTTTCTTGCTGTGTCCTCACATGGTGGAGAGAAAACAAGCTCTCTGGTGCCTCCCCTTACAAGGGCACTAATCCCATCAGGAGGGGCCCACGCTTTTGGCCCCAGCTGAACTTCACTGCCTCCTAACGCCCCATCTCCGAATACCATCACATTAGGGGTTAGAGCTTTCCTAAGGGCTTTTCCTAAGATCAGAATGGGGATGGGGCACAAACATTCAGTCAGCAGCAGGCAGTGCTGCCCCACCTTTCCCCTCTTTACAGGACTAGGTGGAGTTATGTGCACAGGATCACACTTGGGAGACCTGCTGAGGAATCGGGAGTATGGGTCCCCAGAGAAGACAGAAATAGACATCAGTCTCCCCTGGGGTTTACCCCACACACCCCCATCCTGCAGCACCAGGAGCCTTGCAAGGGTGAGTCCGTTGCTGACTTCTGAGCGTGTGAATGCATCTCTACCTGACCCACAAGAAAACTATCTTGCAGCCCTCTGGGGTCTCCAGATGGGGCCCTCTTCAGACCTGCTGCCAAACCTGGCAATAGAGCACCCCGAAATGATTAGCTCTGCCATGGAAAACGGAAGGAGAAAAAAGCAGGTTAAGAGACCACTAACATGGTACCATGTGTCAGAACACACCTCCTGTACCTCGGCAAGAGAAGGGAAACACAAACGGTATGACAAATGGTGCTGAGCTTGCTGGGCAACTGAACCAGAATGGGAAGGAAAGGACGGGGATACTTTCCGGCCTGGGTAACTCCCTACGGGGCCCCCTGAGATGAAAGTGGCCAAATCACTTACTCTGCCCAAGTTAATTTTCGTCAAAGCCAAAGAGATGAAAGAACAAAAAACATGAATGTTGGGGGACTGATTGATCTGAAATTCAGGTCTCATTACCTTTAGGATGTTTAAAAACAATCTTCAGTGATATATTTTTTTTAATTGGAGCCTCTAAGGACGCCAGCAGGTCACATTTGGGGGAAGGAATGGAATCATTGCAAACCACACATTATGGAGTCTCTTGGGTCTAAAAATACACGTATCTTGGCCTTACCAGGTTGTCTGCTACCAACGACTTTCTCAAAGCCGCTACCTCATCAGCAGCATCGGGCCCAGCCACCTAGCTTCTGAGAGGTGGCTGCTGGGCTTGTGCGTGTTTCTGGGCCAGATCGCTTGCACTGGAAGCAAAGAGAAATGCGTACCTCTGAAGAAAGGAGGGAGGCTGAGGGTAGTCTGGGTCCAAAACCTAGGCCAGGGCTGGGATGGCATGGGAGTTTTCATCCAGGTTGTCAGATGTGATCAAATGGCAAATGGCAACGTGGAGCACTGTGCCAAAAGAAATTTTGAGGCTGCACATCGGCTGGTGAAAAAGCAAGCCACAAGAGAGCAGTGATGTCCACTGCTGAGGCGGGCCGTGGTCTTCTAGAGGCCAGCCACTTGGCATCCCGGGGCTAGAAGAATCCTACACATTGGCACTATATTCCCCAGTAATGAGGACTTTCATATACCTTAATTAACTCTATGCCCATATCATGTTCTTTTTTTAAATTTTTAAATTTTTTAAAGATTTTATCTATTTAGAGAGAGAGCATGAGCAGGGGAGGGGCAGATGGAGAGAGAGAGAGAATCTCCAGCAGACTCCATGCTGAGCATAAAGCCTGATGTGGGGCTCAACCCCACAACCCCGAGTTCATGACCTGAGTCAAAACCAAGAGTCGGACGCTTAACGGACTGAGCCACCCAGGCAAGTCCCCTATATCATTTTCTTCACTAGGTTTATTTCAAATGTTTTAAAAATGTGTACAGTAAGGCTTTTGTGAAGTTTAGATGATTTGCCTAAGGTCACAAAACTAACAGCTAGAGGTGCCAGGATTCAACACTAGGTCTTCTGATGACCAGGTCTCTCTGCATTCCACCAGCTTCTATACCTGAAGACCGAGATAGGATTCTTGTTTCCCTCCCTGACTTAAAACTACTAGGGAGAAAACCTGGACGTCAGGCACCCACTTGAAATAACAACTGCCCAGGTGGGGTATGAGAGATGAAATGATCTATCTAAATATTACTTTGCAAATTATAAATTGCTAGATACCTTTTGGCTTTTCCTAACAAAATTACTAGTACTGGTATTAATTTATGGTGAGTGCTCATAGGCTGACATCAAACAAGGGCCTTGGGAAAAATTATTAATGTTGACAACACTTAAAGAAACAGATTCCAAATTCTATCTTCCCGCAGGAGACAATTTCTGACATCCCAGTACCCCACCTTTCTGTAATTCTGTAATTCATATGCTGTATCCATTCCACAACCCACACTCAGCCTAGAACAACGCTCCACAAAGCAGCCAGGGTCCAGTGTAAAGAGAACTAGACTAGTCAAGAGATCTGGCTTCTCAGGCCAATTAATCCCAAAGTCACAAAACTAATGAGTGTCCTGAGAGAAGTGGATCCCAGGCAGCCTGCCTTCCAGACTTGTCTTCCCTTCTTCCTGTTAGCCCATCAGGAGCCCCTGAGAACACACACACTGTGTCCTACAACACAAGCTTTCCAGCTCTTGGTTACAAAGTCAGGGATACAGATGCTTTCAAGGGCCACTACCTGTATTTTATATTGGCACCAGTTCTGAAACAGTCTCTTTCCAGGGTTGCCTCTCTGCTTTTTGCATTTTAAAACAGTAACTCTAATTATGCAGGCTTGTTTACCTGCCCCTTTGAAACCTTTCTCCAGCGTCATCAGCAGTTCAGTTCTTCGTCATGTTTAGATTTACGAGGTGTATGCATCATGTTCATTAATTCCAGGATGGTCTACAATTTATCTCTTCCAAAAATAAAAAAAAGTAATAATACGTACCCAAACATACACACATGCTTCTATACTTAGAGGACACTCTTAACAGAGAAAGAAGGTGTCTGAGTGCTCAGCATTGAATCTTCCAAATAGTGAAAAATCTACTATTAAATAGTCTGGAAGAGGTCAATCAATAAAAATAACTAAATAATTGATGGTGTTATATTAGGTTAAAGTATAACATAGGATATTCATTAACCCGTCAAGAAATATCGCTCGAGTTAAACCACATCTCTCAAATGAGCATTTCTGGTGTTAATTCAAAGGGCAATAGCAGTCACCCAGGGGATGTTTTTAATGTTTTATGCTTTCACTGCAGTGGTGTTTAGAGGGGTGAGCAGGGCAATAAGGATCATATTTAGGAAGGCAGCTTGGTAACAGCTAAGACACTGAACTACTATCAAGCCGTCCTCCTTCTCTTAAGCAACCTGGACAGCTCCACTCTGGCTAATCAGCTTGGCTGAGTAAGAACTGACAAGCTTATGGAAATTTACTGTAGTAGTAAACGAGGTGCTTTCCTTTTCTCTTAAAAATAAAATAAATAAAATAAAATAAAATAAAACTCCCAGCTCCCGATGTTTATATTGCATTTGGCTCTAAAGTGCTCTCAGATATTGCTGCCATTTCATCACGAGGTGTGTGTGTGTGTGTATGTGTGTGTGTGTGTGTGTGTACTACCCAGAGTTCTGGAAGCAGTCCAGCAAGCAGAGCACACAGATTCTAAAGTCAAAAAAATCAGAATCCTGGGCGCCTGGGTGGCTCAGTCGTTAAGCGTCTGCCTTCGGCTCAGGTCATGATCCCAGGGTCCTGGGATCGAGTCCCACATCGGGCTCCCTGCTTGGCGGGAAGCCTGCTTCTCCCTCTCCCACTCCCCCTGCTTGTGTTCCTGCTCTTGCTGTCTCTCTGTCAAATAAATAAATAAAATCTTTAAAAAAAAAAAAAAAGAAAAATCAGAATCCTTGCTGCACCACTTCCTAGCTGGATGATCCTGGACAACTTGCTGACTCTTACCGCGCTCAGTTTCCTCACCTGTCAAAGGGAGAGGGTAATAATGACCTCGAAGTTTAATGAGACAATGTCCGCAAAACATCTACCCTTGAATCTGTCACAGAGCAGACGGTTAACACAATTTAGGCTTCTTTCATTTTCCCCCCATTTAGCAAAGGAGAAAACTGAGTATCAATATGATGTGCTTCCGGAGGGCAGGGGCTACATCTCACTGCTCACTGCGTCCCTAGGGCATAGGGCAGTGCTCAACATAAAAGAGGCACTTGGAAAGCCTTGCTCACATCTGCCTGGCTGGCCTTGACCTTCACACTACTTTTCAGTGTGTTAGAAATACATGCAGTTCCCCAACAGGCTGTGCAGAGTGACCCTTGTGTAGCTTGGCACCTGCTAAGCATATGCTGTTCCCTCTATCAAGAATATCCCTCCCTTGGGGCGACTGTGTGGCTCAGTTGGTTAAGCGTCTGCCTTCAGCTTGGGTCATGACCCCAGGGTCCTGGGATGGAGCTCCCACATCTGGCTCTCTGCTCAGTGGGGAGTCTGCTTCTTCCTCTGCCTCTGCAGCTCCCCCTGCTTGTGCTCTCTGTCAAATAAATAAATAAAATCTTAGGAAAAAAAAAAAAAGAATATCCCTCCCTCTCCTCTTCCTAGGGAACCCAGTCTCACCTCTGTAGCCGTCTAAAGAGCCTATCTTTCTGTAAACACCCATCTTTCCATCCCAGACTCTCTTGCTCTTCTTTTCCTTCTCATCCCCTAGGAATCTCAGTCCCTCCCTCATCTATGCTGCTGCCACCTCTCGGTCCAGTGTTGAACTTAACACTATAAATTATTATTTATGAACAGTCTGACAGGTGAGCTCCTACAAAGCAGAGGCTGTGTTGTATTTTGTTTGACCCTCCCTATTCATACATGCTGGCACAGAAACTGCTAACAATAAGAACTGTAACAATGTAACAGTAAGAACAGCTATAATATATTTGGTGTGTACTTAACTATATGCCAGACACTATGGCAATTGCTTTAGTGGACTTTGCTTTATCTTCCCTCAAACCCTATTATTTAAAAACTCTTTATTATTTCTATTTAACAAATGAAAATTATTGGCAGAGAGAGATAAATAACAGGTCCAAGATTCCTCAGTCTCTCCCCTGTAGGGAGATACTATGGCATTATGGTCAAGGGTATGACATGGTGAAATACATTTCACCATTTACTAGCTGTGTGACTAGGGCCTGGCTCACTAACACACTTTCTTTCTTTTTTTTTTTTTTTTTTAAAGATTTTATTTATTTATTTGACAGAGAGAGACACAGCGAGAGAGGGAGCACAAGCAGGGGGAGTGGGAGAGGGAGAAGCAGGCTCCCCGAGGAGCAGGGAGCCCGATGCGGGACTCGATCCCAGGACCCTGGGATCATGACCTGAGCTGAAGGCAGTCGCTCAACCAACTGAGCCACCCAGGCACCCACTAACACACTTTCTAATACCCTCTCTATAACCCATAGCCTCTCAACTATAAAGTGAAATTCCTGGGGTGCCTGGGTGGCTCAGCTGGTTAAGCATCTGACTCTGGATTTTTGCTCAGGTCATGATCTCAGGGTCATGAGGTCAAGCCCTGCGTTGGGCTCTGTGCTCAATGGGGAGTCTCCAGGAGATTCTTTCTCTCCATCTGCCTCTGTCCCTCCCCCTACTCATGCTCTCTCCCTCTTCCCCTCTCTTTTTCTCTCAAATAAATAAATAAATATTTAAAAAAATTATAGTGACATTCCAGAATCCCACTTCCCTTTCAGCTAGGTTTGGTCATATATCCCAGTTGGAGGTAAAGAAGATGTAGATGAACATTTCCCTTCCCCCCAAAGGCAAAACCTCATAAGGTGACAGCTTTCATCCCTTCCACAATTGCTCATCTCCTTCGGCTCACTCCCTTCCCTCCTGACCTGGAATACAGATGAGAAAACGGGAGCTGCAGCAGCTACTTTCCATTCATGAGGAACAAAAAAACTACATATTAAAGATGATGAAGCAAAAAGGCAGAGGACCTTGGGTTCTTGATGATTTTCTTGAGCAGATTTACTAGCATCAGCTTACTCTCACGGTGGGCTTCTTTTTATATAATTAAAAGAAACATCTTGCTTGTTCAAGCCAGATGCCATTGAGTTTTTGGTGTTTCACAACCAAGTCCATGGATACAGAGACTTCACCTCATGGTGCCTCAGTCCCTCAGCTGACGAATGGAGGAAATCATATTATCTATGTCTTCTATGGTGTCATGAGAATTAAATGATACTGCATTTAAAGAGCTTACTCAGAGTCTGGCACAGAAAAAGAGCTTACTGGATACATATTATTATTATCATCCAACTACAACTATGACTACTACTAGCCAGGGAGAGACTCAGCACTCAGGAATTCCAATGCTCAGCTCCCCTTCGTTTATACAGTCAGTCTTCTAAGAACTTCTCTCTTTTACACAGATAAATGTGTCAGGTAAATCAGCCATTCCTCTCTGCGGCTTCTGAAGAGTGCTTATAGATTTCCTTATGTCTAATGTTCAGACAATCCCTGAGATGGACATAGGGCAGGGATTTTAACACACTGAACGGATTAAAACCTACAGACTCAAGCTACAAAGGGATGGCTCAGGGTCACGGTGCTTATTCTAAATTTCATGGAAGTTAGAAAAATATCCAGACTTCTCTGTTCTAGGAGGCCCTGCTTGATCGGACCTCTGCCTGCCTCCTACCAGGCACGCTGCCCCTTTTTCTGTTCCTCAAATATCTCCTGTTCTTGCTGGTGCATCTGCCTGGGACTCCCTGCCTTGCTCTTGGCATGGCTGTCTCCTTCATCTCTACTAGACCTCAGAGATATCCTCTCTGAGGACCGTAATTAAGGGCCTGCTGCCTAGATCAGGGGCTCTTCTCACTCACCCTGTTGATCTCCCTCATATCTGTAATGTAACATATCTTATATGTTTATCTGTTTGTTTATTGACCGATTGATTCCCTGTCTAGAAGGTAAGCCTCTTTAGGTCAGGTACCTATAGTCCTAAACCTAGAGGGAGGGACAGAGGGAAGAACTTTAACCCAAGCAAAAGTCTGCGCATCACAGCTGGACAGACCTGGGCTCAAATCCCAGCTTTGCTGTTTAACAGTGGGAGGCAAAGGAAATCACTGAACGGCTCGATCTGAGAATCACTCAGATTCTCAGCACCTTCACCCCTACCATGAGAAGGACGATACTTACCTGACAGGGTGGTTGTCAGCATCATCTGTGATCACAAGGGTAAAGGATGTAGCCCCAGAACTGGCACACATATGCCCCATAAGCCCTTGGTTCTTTCCCCTTCTTATTCCTCCTCTCTCCTGTGTCACCCGCAGGGGCACACGACATGGCCCCCCGCTTACACAGACAAGAAGAAAGGAGAATGACACAGAGAGAGGTCAGCCAGTTCTGCCCTCGCCAAGCTGCCCCAGCTCCCTACAGACTATGGTCCAGTGACTTATCTGGAGATTGCAGACAGTATTAGTACCTACTGCCTAGTGTGGCTGTGGGGATTAGATAAATTACTATGTATTAACTGCTTAGAACAGTTGTGGCCCATAGCAAACTCTCAAAAAATATTTGTTATGATTATAATTTGTGTCTATGTGGACCAATGTAAACAAATTTGGTGTTTTCAATTATCACTGAATGTCTCCCCCAAAACAAACGGGAATCCAACAGTCAGCATTGATGCCCTGATGCGGTATCCTGGCGCTCTGCATCGTATGGGGAACAACGGGACAGAGATGAGGCTGGAGGACGTTGGGAAGAGGGACGTAGCCGGAGCAAGTCTCTACAGAGAAGGGGAAATGGAAACAGGTCCCCGGGCCTTGGATTCCGGTTCCCTAGCAGTAAGGAAAACAAGGCCAAGTGGATGATGTCCCGGTGGGTGTGAGTGGGGTAGGGAAGCCTGGCCAAGGTCCCCGTGGTGAATATGGAGGCAAGTCTCAGCTGCATGGTCCTGTACAAGGAAGAGCCTAGAATGCTGCTCAGAGTATACCTGTGTGGAGTGGCCTCCGAGCTCGGGAGTAAGGAAGCACTCAGCATGCCCCCGCAGGAGGGGCTCAGCCACTGGGCCTCTGTCCTCATCCGCAAGGTCGAGTCAGAACTTGTCCCTCACAGGTTGCTAGAAGGACCCCTAAATACGTAATGCCTTTCACACCGTGAGCACTAAATAATGGTAGATACCAAATAATAAAAATAATGGTATACACTTGTAAAGCTTACTGCGTGCTAGGGTTTCTTGCAAGTACTTTACAAGTATGAACTGATTTCATCCACACAATAAACCTGGGCAGAAATCCTATTAATACTAAGAATGATGATGATAATTTAATAAGAAACATAAATAGCACTTCCCACAGGCCAGGCATTGTTTGGAGCTTTCTATATATTAATTCTTACCATGGCCGCGTGAAGTAAACGCTAGGATGGTCCCCACTATACTGACGAGGAAGATGAGGCAGGGATGGGTTAACCTGCCTGAGGCTACCTGGCTAGGCCAAGTGGAGCTGGACTTCTCACCCAGCTTAGCCATGGCACCTCGCAAAGGATAAAACCTCGTGAGAATGCTTAAGAAAGGGAAGGGAGATTGTTGTCCCTCCTGTTCATAAATAAGGAAACGGACGGTGTGTTTCTGGTAACGAACAGCCTCGTGATCTGTGGCCCAAGCCCGTGTCCATGTCTCCACAGTCTTTTCAATGATCAAATATGTTACTCAGTAGAAACCTTTTCTGACCAATTCTTCTAAGCTGGGCTGACATCTGTAAATGTATAAACTTAAGAACTTAGGGCTTCCTGGCTTTCTTCTGGAGACAAGTGAGGATAGCTACGTGGGGCATGGACAATTTAGAAAAAAAAGAAAAGCGTACCGTTCAAAATCAACTTTATGTGCTCTGATAATTAAAAAGAACAAAATACATTTGACCCAAAATGGGATGTAGTTTGTGAACAAAGCTGGGTCTTCAATCATTTGGAAATGCTAACACGCCGACTGCCTGATTAAACACAATTTGTATTGTCAATAAAAAATGCAAATGACTATTTTACTGGCAAATACAGCATTAGACTTTGCTTGATATGAGGATTAAATTGCATTTCAAGAACAATTCAGGAGGTCAACTTATAAATGAACACATCCCCTTCCTTTGTCCTTAGGTTCTGGAGGCCAGGGTAGGAAACACAATAACAAAAATAATTGCCTGCCACTGGGTGCCATTTCATTTAAAATAAAATCCAGGCCAGTTTTGTGTAGTGGAAAATGATATTTAAGCCCCCAAATGGGTACAGTAACTTAGTGCATAATTCCTTGAAATTTACATGGCACACTCCCACTCATCTGAATCAACTGATAAAACTCCCTTTTATTTGTATTAAAGGAAATGGGGATTAAAAGGTCGAGGATCCACACAGTGTAGATACTGAGAGCATGGGCACCATTTTAAAACCTTTTAGTCAATCTGGCCCAGAGCTAAATCAAGGATACAGGAATTATGTTTGACTGCAAATACTCCCCGGTTACAGATAGGAATAAGACATGCATTCTGAATTCCACAGAAAAATATGGAATCACAGATGTTGCTTTGGAGCATCTTTATTTCTGAAATTACAAATAATCATTGTTGGCATCTGCGAGTGGAAAAACTAAAAAAGCAAAGAAATACCTCATCACTGCATTATGATGTGATAAAACCTCAGGATGGCAGGCAGCCGGCAAGCATTAACACAGTTGTGCACTGACATTCAGAGATGCACATGGCATTTTGGTTAAACATCATTGCCCAATTTTCAAAATGTCCCCTTGTTATTTTTTCCTCCACATTTTCCACATTAACTTCAAGTAAGACAAGCTGATATAACCTCTAATACCTTGTTACAGCTATTGTCCTTTGCTTTCTGAAGGCTGGAATGTATTTTTCGAGCTGTTGGTAAACATGACTAATCCAAGAAGAAATTAAAGAGGTACTCTTGACTGTATGGGATGGGTAAACAGAGAACCAAACACATGGATCTGGTTTCACTGAAACTGTTTGGCCATTTAGGCAAAGTGTGGGTTCCCAGAACATTGAAAGAAAAATTGCCCTGGAAATAGGTAGAATGCCGCTCAAATATGCTAATGATCGAAGGATATTCTGAACAATTTCCTTGGAACTCACAACAACACTAGGGACTAGTTTTAATTACCACATGTCAGGCATTGTTCTACATGCTTATATATTAACCCAGTTAATCCATACACCGGTCTTAATAAGTAGGTTCACCTTTTCCATTTTCAAATGAGGCATGGAGGGGTTAAGTAATTTGCCCATGATTACACAGTTAACAAGGGTTGGAAGGGGTGTGGCTTCTGAGTCTGGGCTCTTAATCAAGTCTCTAGATGTTACCTCTTTATGTACCCTTGGTTTATTAAGAGAATTTCCCTAAGCAACTTGTATTTGTTATTTATACATGTAGTAAGTACACGGGTAAACAGCTATCACCCTCCCATTTTACAGCTAAGAAAACAGACTCAGAAGTTAAATGAGGTCCCCCTCTTAAGGTCCCACTTCCCAGCACGTGGTAGGGTGGGACCGGAGCCCTGAAGGCCTGTCTCCTTCTGGAACACACTGCCTCTCCCCCAGGGTACCAGTCTCTCCAAGTGCATGCTCCTCACTCCAAAGGACGAAGATTCTGCAACTATTCAGTGTCCCATGTCTCAGTGCCTGGTATATAAGCACAAACTCAAAAAGCACTTGAACGACTCTATCTAGAATTGAAACTTCTCACCAGCTGCACAGCTAACACTGTTACAAACCACCATCATCTTTCTCGTTCATTATTTATTTATTTTTAAAGATTTATTTATTTATTTGAGAGAGCGAGAATGAGAGAGAGAGAGTACATGAGAGGGGGGAGGGCCAGAGGGAGAAGCAGACTCCCCGCCGAGCAGGGAGCCCGATGCGGGACTCGATCCAGGGACTCCAGGATCATGACCTGAGCCGAAGGCAGTCGCTTAACCAACTGAGCCACCCAGGCGCCCTTTCTCGTTCATTATTGCAACGGCTCCCAACTGCATTCTGTTTCTGTTCAGATTCCCCTACAATTTCTTTTCAAAACCATATCGGATTCCATTATGATACTATAAAGCTCTCTATGAACTTCCTGCCCGACTCCCTTAATTTCTCTGACCTCCTTGGCTACCATTCTCTCGCTCCCTTGCCCTACTCCAGGCACACGGGCTGCTTTGCCATTCTTCAAATACACATGGCACGCTCCTGCGCTTTGCACCTGCCGCTCCCTCTGTCTCAGATATCGTAAGAGCAGGCACCCACAACCTCCTTGGTGTATTTGCTCAAAGGCCACTTTCCAATTTCCCAACATAAAATGACAAACCCTACCCTCGTGCTCCAATCTGTCTCCCCTACTTTTTCCTCCATAAAACTTTCTAGTATACCATGTAACTTGCACGTTAATTTTGTTTATAGTGCAAATCTCCCAACTACACTGCGAACCTCACCACGGCAGGGACTTTTGATCTACTGATAGATCTTCTGTCCCTAGAACAGCACCGGTGGCATGAGCAGGCGCTAGTGAGTATGAGAGGGAATGAGGGAATGACTGAGTGGAGAAAGAAGGGCCTCCTCACACGGCTCAGGCTTCCATGAGTATCCTCAACAGACCAGGAGCACACATATTCCCCAGGGAATTTCCCAGGACTTCAAGCTCTTTCTGTTCATGTTTTTTTCTCCTCTCTATCCCCCTACTTGCATTCCTTATGTCCCAATTCAGAAAAATAGAGTTTTACCTGAAAAACCTAAATCCTGTAATATAATCAGGAACATGAAGACCCCTTGCTTATTGTAGAAGGCGACTGTGGGTCTATACAAAACAAGAGGTATGTGTCCTTCTTTACCATTTTAATACCATCCTTGCACTAGATTCTCAATATGTATCTGGTAGCCTGAACCCAAGCATCTGGATACAAGACTCAGTTATTTTTTCTTAATTTCTTTTAAAAAATTAGGACCACCGGGCGCCTGGGTGGCTCAGTTGGTTAAGCGACTGCCTTCGGCTCAGGTCGTGATCCTGGAGTCCTGGGATCGAGTCCCACATCGGGCTCCCTGCTCAGCAGGGGTTCTGCTTCTCCCTCTGACCCTCTTCCCTCTCGTGCTCTCTGTCTCTCATTCTCTCTCTCTCAAATAAATAAATAAAATCTTAAAAAAAAAAAATTAGGAGCACCTGGGTGGCTCAGTCAATTAAGTGTCTGACTCTTGATTTTGGCTCAGGTCATGATCTTAGGGTCATGAGATTCAGCCCCGAGTTGGGCTCCGTGCTCAGCACAGAGTCTGCTTGAGAGTCTCTGCCTCTCTCTCTTTCTCCTTGTTCCCCACCCCACTCACATGCACACACTTGAGCTCTCTCTCTTTCTGAAATAAACACAATCTTCAAAAAAATAAAATTTCTTTTCAAAAGTTAGAAGTAAATTGACATCTAATATAACCTATGAGGCAAACGGACCTGGTTGAACACATACATAGTATCTATCTGTGCTTAAGCCTTGTATAGGAAGCTGGAATTCCATTTAAGCCTGTAAATCTTCACATAATTGTCATTCAGTGAGTGATAATGGGATATTGTTCAAATGGGGTCTTTGAGGTCCATAGTCCAGTGTACTAGTCATGGCCCTGCCTCTGACAGGTGTAGGGGCCTTGAACAAATCATCCTGGCTTTATAATCTCAACTATAAAGTCACTAAGAATGCCCACATATATGAACTAAAAGAAACAAATGAGATATATGTTTACAAGCAGTTAATAAACTCTAAATATTTAGAAGCTATATTATCTTGGTGAAATTACTTACTACCATTTTTTTTTGAGAGAGAGCGAGCGAGAAAGAGAGCATACAAGCAGTGGGGGAAGGAGTAGAGGGGGAGGGGCAGAGAATCTTAAGCGGGTTCCACGCTCAGTGTGGAGTCCGATGTGGGGCTCGATCTCAGGACCTTGTCATCATGACCTGAGCCGAAATCAAGAGTTGGACGCTTAACTAACTGTGCTACTCAGGTGCCCCACTTACTACTTTTTAGACCTCAGTTTCCCCGTTTGTCAGATAGGGATAATAAATAGTGTACTGCTGAGTGAAGATCAGTTGAGAGAAGCCTGACACACTGTCCCTCCCCATGCCATGTCCATCTCAAAACATAATGTTCCTGCCCACCTTCCTCCTGACTTAGGAAAACACAGGACTTCTTTATGACTTCTTTCTTTAATAAACCATTTTCAAAGCCTTTAACGAAGTACTCTGTTACATTCTTATTACTAAATTGCTATTTCTAAGGGTACACTTAAGAAAGTAAAGTGGGAGTAAGAAGTGATACAGACCAATGATTTCAGGCTGACACATTAATTGAGCTGGTATAGTTAAGGTATTAATAGTCTCCTTTCTAAAAAGTCATCTTTTAATCAAACTCCACCAGTATTTGTTGAGCATACAGTAGGTGCACACTGCTGTATTAGATGTTATATGAGTTTTCAAAAACTATGTTTAGAAATATGTGTTGAATTTAAAAATTAAGACGTGATCCCTTATCACAGCCCTTACAATCTAGTTATGACGAAATGACACTGAGTGCCAAAAAGTCAAGTGTCAACAAAAGGTGTTAATGTTTAAGCAAGAGATATGTTATTCTGGAGTAGCACTTAATTAATTTCCCAGTGAACACCAGGGAGGCAGCGCTCCAGAGCTTTGCGGGGATAGCAGAGACTGAGCAGGGTCTAGGATGCTTGAGATTCATTCCATGGATTTGTGCTGTAATGGAAATTTCGATGCCTGTCACTCAGGCATGTTTGGAAGATGCCAGGGAGCAGACACAAAATCCTTGCATCCTTCAAGTTCCCCCAAGTGGAAAGGAATTTGCCTAGTAGGTGTTACCGCAAACTTACCCCAATTTGATTCATTTGAAAATGGGAAGAAGAGTAAGACACCACTTTATGTGCCTAAGCCCTTCACCAGAAAGAAGAAACCACAGACAAAAACACGTATCAGAAAACTCTGGAAAGCCTGACACCGAACTAAGGCAAATTAAGGCTGGTACACAAGCTCATTCTTCTTGATTACATTTAAAAGCATGTGCCTGTTGTCAATTTGCATGTGTTCTGTGTTGGAAAATAAGCACCCTGGATCTAATGAGGAGCAAAGAGTGAAAACCCATCCTGCCGCCGTGGCTCGGGGAAAACCTCCGCGCCTGTGTGTCACGCCCCGTGAAGTCTGTCTATCAGATACACCGTACTTGAATTGACTGGGCAGCGGTCTGTATTGATTCCTGCGGCCACCGTGGAAAAGCAGCCACTGTAACCGTTTGCTAAGGCTACATGGAGACGCAATCTAAGTTTACTTCAATCCCTGCCGAGGCTGCAGTATGCAGGCTACATCTGGCCAGGCTCAGTATGCCACAATAGTTAACGCTTACCGAGGGTCCCTGCGCCGAGGGCACGCGCTGCACAGTGCATTGCTCACAACCACCCTCGGTGCGTGCAAAGAGGTAGCAGGAGCAGAGGCAGGAGATGCGGAAGGCTTCCCAGCAAGGCACCAGCACCTGGACTCTGCACTAGGAGGTCCCTCTGGGCTGAGCCCTGTCCTGAGCACCCACTCACTGGACTTCTTTCATCTCCTCAGTGGTTCTGCATGTTGGACATGAAGATCTCAGGAAATGGGGGCTGGGAGAAGCTGCGGGCACCTAGCTAGCCCTTGCTCCGCCCAGGTGCTGTTCTAGGGGCTTCACACTGTAAGGCTCAGCAGCTCCAGGAGGTGGCTACTGCTCTTCACCCACATTCGAGCAATGAGGAAATGGGGCTCCTGGAAATCAGTAACTTGCCCAAGGGTACGCAGCTGGTCAGCGCAGGGCAGAGATTCGGATGTGGGCAGTCTGACGTGAGTGTGCTGGCTGAACCCCCCTGCTGTATGTCTGATGCATCCCCTGCCTGCCCTTCCATCTCAGTTCCTCCCTGTGTTCAGATCTACGGAGCCAGCCTGGTTCGCGCACTCATGCACAGCTTGGATGACACTGGGAGATCATCTGCCAGAGAACCTTGGTTTTAGTGCTAGGCAGACAAGCCACAGGGCTTATTTCTCTGCAGTGTGCATATTTCAACTGTCCACTCCAATCCCACAGATACCTGTACTAAAAAACCTATTAGCTTAGCATGGATATCAGAAATCAATTAAAATAAAGTGAAACTCCTGGTAACCCTTCAGGTTCTGACCCCTCTGAATGTGAATTTTTATTCAAATGCCAAGTGAGGGCAATATATATGTAAGACAACGGGTCCCTAAACAAAGAGAGAGAAACAGAGATAATTTTAATTTTCTCTTTTTTGGGGGGGGGGGAAGGGGAGCTGTTAAACCTTCAACTAGGTTAATTTCTTTTAGAACAAGAAAACATATCATCTAATAATAGCATGTCCCAAACCTTAGACTATAAAACTCCTAGAAAGATTATTACCAAGAATAAAGAAGAAATGTTCACCCATCCAATGGGTCAAACAGGTTTAGGGAAACACTATGTATGAGAAACCCCTTTCAATGACACAGAAGACCCACTATGTTGTGAAGGTCCTGAGTAACTCTTAGGTAATGACATCTGTGGGAACACTGTTCAATGCTACTTAGTGTTGAGAATATCCTCTGGGGACTTTGTACTGGGCATCATTTTAGTGTTTTCCTTGACTTGCCCGTTTTATCCTGACAACAGCCCTATGAGGTGGGTACCATTATTATGCCCATTCACAGTTGTGGAAATTGAGGCAGGGTTAAGAGTTGACTTGCTCATATATAGTTTGTTCCAACCATCTGGAACCATCTAGAAGTTCCCAGAGTAAACCTTGCTTTTCTCACCTCTTTGCCTTTGTGGTAGGCTATTTCCTCTGCCTGGAACTCACTTTCAACCCTCTTCCCTGGCTGTTCCCTACATATATGTTGAGACTCTGCTTCTTCCCAAGGTTTTCTATGACCAAGGCAGTCATGATCTAAGGTGGATCAGAAGCTCCTTCTCTGTGCCCTCACTGCAATTACCATGCAGACACCTTCTGTGTCACCTCTGCACTGAGTGTTCCTTATGGTAGGGCTGTGTTTTGCTATCTCCTGGTCTCCAATGCCAGGCATGGCACTCGGCAAACAGCAGGTGCCCAATAAATGTTACCTAAAGAATAAGTTCCCTAAGACAGTGAGTATATTTTTGCAGGAAAATAAAGTTCAAGGATGACATTAATAAAAATAGCTCTGATCGACTGAGATCTCTCGGAGATGTCAACCGCTCTGTTGAGCCATGACACAGGGCATATCCTTTTAACCTCTCCAGAAACTTTTCAGACATTTGGAAACATTATCCCCATTTTACGATGAGGCAAACTGAGGCTAAAAAAGAGTAATTCTTACAACCAGTGCACAAGAACACCACACGGCAAGATCAACAGAACCACCATGCAAACCCAAGACCATCCAGTTCCGAAGTTCCCGCTCTTCACACGCGCTGTTCCATGCAGCCATTGTATAATTTGCATATCTGATTCTTTTTGTAACCAGGGCACTGAGATCTCTTCTAGAAGTCACTTTCCTAAGAACACGGCCTCTGCCCAGCCTCTTCTCTGTTAAAGGAAATGAGCTAAGATAGCCTTCAGCTGTGCCATCGTGGTGATGGCTGGAAAAATTAATCCTGTGCCGTTTTGCATTTGCTGCTTGTGAATCAAACTGTGAAAGCTAATTTAAAAACTTTCACACTTGGTTTGAATGAGGACTGTCAGCGCTTTGGGAATGCTAAATTGTACACAATTAGCTCAAACGGTGTGGGTTTAGGCATACCCAGCAGCCTCTCAAATGAGAAGGCTCCCATGGTCACCCCGATGAACCGAGGGGAGAGTGAGAGAAGGTTCCAGCTAAAAGAACAGAAGTGTAATTGGTTCATGATAGGACTGTGCACAGATATATCTGTCCCAGTTTGCAATCCCGTTAAGATGGAATTCCCTCCCAGGAACACCTGTGCTTCACCCAGATCAGACTCTGGGACACACACACCTGGGTTTAATTCCCAGCTGTGCCACCTACAGGCTACGTGGCCTGGGGGTGAATTGGGTAAGACACGGAAGCCTTTGTTCTGTCACCTGTGAAACAGGTATAACACTACAGTTATCATAAAGCTTTGCTAGGACTTCACAGTGTGCATGAAACACCCCTCGCATGGAGCCTCACAGTGGTGATATTTGTTGTTGTTATCACGGGCTACCCCAGCAGGATGTGTACTCCTGAGAGCAGTGACACAGTCTTACCTCCCTTGAGGTTCCTGGCCCGTCTGTATTACCTTAGAGCCCCACGTTCTTCAGGATGTTTATTTTCATTATCACTAATATTAGTGATAATCTAGTTTGGACTCTGAATGGGTCACAGGTCTTGCCTGACACTTTGGCAGAATATCATGAACGTAGCACTACGCTGGACCTGGGGATTTGTGTTCCCAAGCTGGCTCTACCTTTCCAACCGGCCAGGAGCATCTACGCAGACCAGCATGTAGCAAAGAGCGCACCACTAGTAAATGTAGAGGAGTAAGCAAGGGCCGGCAGAGACCACGGAGAAGCCGCTGCCTCCTCCCCAGGCTCTGGCTCTACCAGCAAGTCTGTAGTCAGCAGCAGTACCTTTCCCGAGCTATTCCTACATCTCAACAATAAGGCCTTATATCTAAGTGACATCCAGTATCTGGTCATCTGACTCAGAAATTCTATAATCCTTCATCTACCAAATGGAAAAAAAGAAGATTTAATAAAAGAATTTTAATAACAGCAGCTCAGTTACAAGGTGAAAATAACCGTAATTACCGGAGCCTTCATAATGATGAAAATCTGATTAAAAGGGATGAGACGGTTATCATGCATCAGGCTCCTGCAATCACCGGGGGTGGGGGGGGAGGACAGAGCAGGAAAAGACTCTGCACTGCTTATTTTTCCCGCCTGCATTGTACTCTGCTCCCAGCAGAGCAGGGGCCATTTTGATGCACAGCTGATGCAAAAGGGGAAAAAGAGTAACATTTGCCACACTACCGTTGTAGGTCAGGAACTGGCAGGTACATTAGAAACATGGCCGGTGCAGACATTATCATCACTGTTTAAAAAACGAAAACCCTGAAGCTGGGAGAGGTCACTGGCCCAAGGTGACAGCTCAGCTCCAAAACGCAAGGGGTGCGTCCGGCTGGAGCTCAAGGCCACTGCGCACCCAGGCTGCACCCTCTGCCTCACAAAACGGTTCCACTGGACTGGGTAACGCTGAAATTATGGCTTCACCCCTGTCAGCTCCTGGGTGGCCGCTCCTATCAATTTCAGAGAAGTGAGGGAGGAGGAGGGAGAGGACAGAGGTGGAATCTGGGTAGTATTGAACTCCAACCTGCTTTCACAGGGAGGAGAGCTCAAAAGCCTTCTATGCATTTTACTTGAAGAAGTAAAGTAACTTTACTGACAGATACTTTGAGGCAGAAACAATTAGTATTTGAAAACATTCATCCTTTCAACAAACAATTAATGGTTAAATATTCATCCATTCATCAAATATTGAAACGTCAATTCTCAGAAAGACCTTCCTGGCCACCTCACTCAAAAAGAAACCACCACACTTCTTAGCTCTCCCCTGCTTTTCTGCTCACACTTTAATTATTATAATACACGCACAGATGCACATTTATAAATGTATTTATAAATTTAATGTATTTAATGTATTTATTGTCCTCTCAATGTCCCGGAAATGGAAGCTCTCCCCTGACAAGAATCTCTAATCTGTTTGGTCACGGCAGTTCCCCAGCACCTGGAACGGTGTGTAGGACAGGGGAAGCCCTCTGAAATATGCGTTCTGTGGAGGAAGGACTTAAATGCTGCAGTTACAGCAGAGGAAGTGGATAGGCCATTTTTCTGACCAAATGTCAAGGTCTCAAAATACAGTGAGTTTTGATTTTTTTTTTAGTCTCGACATGACTCTCTGTATATGCCAGCTACCTCCTTCAATTGCTCATTTAATCCTTTAACAAGTATTTATTGAGTGTCTATGCTGTGCCAGGCACTGTTTCAGGTGTTCATATTCAACTTTGAACAAAACAGAGGTCCATGCCGCTTACGTTCTGGTGGAGAAAACCCACAAGTAAAATAGACCTGGAACGTTAGGTAGAGGTAAGAATGACGGCATCAAACAGGTTGAGGAGGGAGAGTGATGGGGCAGGCAGGAAGCTGGAAGACTAGTTTAGTTAAAGGGAAAGATTTAGTTAAACCTCTGAGCAGGTCAGGCTGTCAACAAGATGAGCCCCGGAAAGCAGGAGGGGACCTGGAGTCAGCAGCACAAGGACCAAGGCCACTCCACCGTGTCAACACACGCATCAACACAGCCCAAACATTTCTCACCTTCAATCCTTGACTTCCTCACCTGGTACTATGGGAATAAGAACACCTGCCCCACCTGCCTTGCGACATAGGCCTGCTGGGGGTACAAAAGGTACAAACTTCCTATTTTAAGACAAACGGGTTCTAGGGACGTAAGGTACCGCATGGAAGCTACAGACAAGAACACTGTATTTTATACCTGCAAGTTGCAAAGAGAGCTGATCTTAAAAGTACTCATCACAAGAAAAAAATTACAGCTGTGTGTGGTGGTAGATGTTAAGGGACCCGACTCTGGTGATCATTTCACAGTGTATTCGTGGATCAAATCATGATGCTGTGCACCTAAAGCTATACAGTGTGGTAGGACAGTTATAGCTCAATTAAAACAAGATTCCCGGTGGCTTGTATACATCCGTGTTTTAGCACATAGATTTACAAAATAAAAGGCCAGGTTCAAACTGATGCGTGAGAAATGTGTGTAATGATATACAAGAACACCTTAGGATAGCCATCCCGAAGTAATCATTGTTGTAGTTTTCTAGACATTTGGACTGGTTTTTTTTTTGTTTGTTTTTCTGTTTAAGTAGGCTCCACGTCCAACATGGAGCCCAACGCAGGTCTGGAACTCATGCCCCAGAATCAAGACCTGAGCTGAGATCAAGAGTCAGACGCTTAACTGACTGAGCCACCCAGGCACCCCTGAAATGGTTTTAAAGCAACAACAATAATCCCAGTGCCCTCACTTGTAAGATGAAGGGGTTGCATCACTTGATTTCTCTGATTCCTTCCCGCTCTAATTTGCGAAGATTCTAGAGATATGAAACAGCTTTATAAACTCTAATTTGCTGCACAAATGAATGAGATAATGGTCATCAACATGATTTTTATCATTATTTCAATGATCCACTTTGGCTCCGGAGTTCAGAGCCCCCAGCATCAGAGCGTTCTTCACACTCATTTTATTTCAGTGATTTCAAAATCTCCCTGAAAATGTAAGCTGAATGGTAATTTCATTCCTAGAGATGTTTTGTTGTCTAAACCATAATTTAAGTGCCCGTTCTTAATTCTGCCAATTATCAGCACTAATGAAAGACAAAAATAGCATAGCTAACCAAAAAGGCCTATTCTAACTTGGTTTTGGGTTGTATTTTTTTTTTTAAGTATCAGATCTGCTTTCCCAATCCTACTGCGGCTAAATTTGTACAAAAAAGAACAAGGTCTAGGTAAGTAAGGGACGTGGCGTACAACAAGGCTGTTCCCACACCACTGCCTGTGGATGGGCTTCCGGGCTCCATCGCTCCTCAGGTATGGTAGTAAAACTTGTTTGTTTCCATTGTAACCTCAAGGAAATGAACGAAACTTGAAAACTTCCCAGATTCCCTCCTGGATGGAGCCTCTGGACCTTTGATCCCATTACCTATAGCAATCAAGGGCATTCAGGGGGAGCAGAGGAATATAAATTCACCTCAAGTGACATCTCAACAAGAGCCTAAAGACAGTAAGACCTGTTCCACATTTATGGAGCATTGCCCCTGTGCCGGCGAGTCACTGAGAGACGGGTACAGACATTTCCCTGCCCCTCACACCCAAGGAGCTCACTGTCTGCTGTAGGAAACAGACCACCAATAAATTAAGAAGTCCACCAACCTGTCCCAGGGCTAAAGTAGCTACAGAGGAGACAGAGGGACAGCTGAAGACGGAGGCCAGTTGGATCCAGGTTTGAAGACTGACGGAGACTCTACACATAGGAGGCGACCGCTGTTCTATGGCTTCCGAGAAAAATAACGGGTGTAAAATAACTGAAGGGTAGCTGTGAAGCAGGAACTCGTATTTATGTGTCGAGCCCAGGAGTGCATGTCCTATAGTTACCACCTCATGTAAGCTCTTAAGTACAGGGGACCTGGGTTTTCTCTCCCCATTGTACAGGTGAAGCAACTGAGGCACAGGGCGGTGACATACCTTTCCCCATGTCACTCCCCCTGCTAGAGCCAGGAATGAAAACCAACCTGTCCCCAAGGAAACCAACTCGAATGCCTTTCTCCCCCTATCCAAGTGTGCCTTCTCCACAGCAACTTCTCAAATCTGATTTGCAGCCAATTCCCGCTTTCCTGCCTGACTCGAAGCAATGATGCAAAGCCTGAGCCACCTCACCTGGCCTTTTCCCTCTGGAAAGGCCTCTTTTAGTTACCCGTGGTTTGGGGTTCTCCTCTCTCTCCAGTAACATTCCAAAGTTCTCCAGAGAAGCAGCCAGATCTGCCATCCCTAGCCTAGCCCCTTCATTCTTCAACGATAGTGTCCCCCTGCCCCCAGAGGCAGAGGTCAGTCCAGCTGTCCGTAAGAAAGGCCATGAGAGCCGACATAAAACTCAGACCCATTTTCTTCCCCCGCTGGAAACAGAAAACCTTCAGCCCCTCAAGTTCTGGGCGAGTCTGACCCTCCCCACCATTCAAAAGACCCTGCACCCTTCAAGCCTTCTTCATCTGTTACCTTCATCTGTGATGTTCATCGGAAACCACCTGTTTTTGTTCCATTTGTCTTTTTCACCTCTCTTTCATGCTCTGAGACACCTTCCATCCCAAACCATCAGGCGTCAGTAGTGATCTCTCTCTGACCTTGTCTTTTTGTAAAATCACCACATTTTAGGTCAAACATTTTTTGTCTCATGTGTGTATGTCAGGGTTTTGTGGCCCAGGATACAGCAGGACCCACGCGGACTGAACGTCACACATTCTGCCTTTAATTTTCTGACATTCAGCTTCTTCTGCTGGACTTACAGCCCTATTTCTAAATCATGGAAAGCGGTCATACCTTTGCTCTAAATGGGTAAGAGGAAAAAAAAAAAAAAAAGGAAGTTCCTTGAAGAGGGTCCTCAAGGTTTTGAAATGTTTGAAAATAATCTCTTTTCCATTAATGCACAGAGTAACATATTTCCCCTGCTGCTAAATGACACCTTTCAGGACTGATGATTAACATATAGTTGTACCACTTAGGCCCCTTCCAGGAAAATAGCAACATGCATTACACTTCAGCGTCTGCGCGGGAGCTCCGCATCAGCAACTTGCGCAGGATGGGGAGGATTTTTCCCTCCTAAGGGGGAACAAAAATAAAGGTATGAACATAAAATGAATTACATGCCTCTGTACTTTGCGTGAGGGTCACCACAAAGACATACATTTTTATGGCTAAAATACTGACTGAAGCTTCTTTTCCTTAACAATCATGTCTGCGGAATCTCACCATTATGTAGCTATCCTGAGACAGACAGAGCTATCCATGGACAAGAAATGACAGGCCTAGAATCCTTTGCCTCTACAACAGTAGGTCACTGCAATTGGCCCAAATATTTATAAATGGACCTAGTTCCTGAAACGGCCACATTGCCAAGAGCCCCGTTCTCTTTCTCTTAGCCCAGCCTGGCACATCATCCTGAATCGCTGTCCCGATTGGCTCTCCTGTATTGAGAACTTACCATGCACTGAGCTTTGTGATAAGCTAATCTATTGAGTCGTTTAACATCATACTTAGGAGAGAGACACTATTTTTACCCTTGTTCTTTTTATTTTAACGAGGACACCGAGGCCCAGAGAGCCTTAGGACTGGCCTTAGGTGCCACCAGCTTCCAAGGGGCACAGCCAGGATCCAAACACAGATCTGTTTGATTTCATCACGCTGCACTACTTTCTCGCTTGCCATCACCCACTGAGAGAGGTGATGTCTCCTATAGGTTCAAAGCTGTGTAATAACCAACCACGTGCTAATGCTTGTTTGACTGTGTTAAATGATTAGTGAAACATGCACAGGAAAAGCACAACGCACCTCCCACGTGGCCCTGAGACTTGAAGGGAAGAACTTTTCTCTGTACTCAGATCACCTTTGTAAGATGCTTCTCAGGGAGAGAGGCGGCAACTCTAAGTTCCTGCCTGGCTGAGCCAATCAAAGGCACGCCTATACCTCTGATTGGCACTAAAAAGAGACAATGACCTTGGGAACGAAAGAAAAGTAAATCCCAAATTTCAGGTGACTCCACACAAAGTCAAAACATCTGGCATCGGGTGCCTCCAAAGACAAAGAGCTGCTGCAGCCACATGCACAAACATTAACATAAAATCAAAGTCCCTTAAGTGGACGATTCCAGTAAACTTTGCAAACCACAGCCTGTGGGTTTGTAAAATGATTCCATGGATGCAGCTCACTTAGCATTTACTAGAGATCTACTGAGCACATTGTGCCAGGAGCCAGCGATACAGAAATACATAGGACAAGGCCCCTGACCTCAAAGGGCTGGAATGAAGCAGAAGAAACAGAGTACAGGGAGAGGAACACCAGCACCCCACTTCCTGCATGCCCACCAAGGGCCAGGTACTCTGCTAGCTGCTTCACGGTTACCTCTGTAACATTCTAAAGAGATGCACCATGATCTGCAGTCTACAAATGACAAAACTTCAGAAAGATGTGTCACTTGTTCAAGTTTCAAGAATGAGTAAACAGCAGATCTGAGACCCAAACTTAGATTTTCCAGACTCCAAAGACTTTTATTTAACCACTATATTGTACTGGCTCCACAATCAGAAAGAATCATACTGCAGCATCGTCAGGACAGCCATCAGAGGTATCAACAAGTCCAAGGGGAGCTGCAAGGAGGAAGGAATTCATGTGGGGATACAGAGGAAAGGCACGGTATCCTTCACAGGGCGAAGATCTAAATCAGGTTTTGAAGCGTAAGTAGGAGTTCGCCAGGCAGATAAAGGAGAAAGTTGAACATTCAAGACAGGAAGAACTCAGAAGCCCAGAGGTATAAAAGACCACAGCCCATTAAGGAATTGCCAGGAATCCTATACAGCAATTCCATAAAGTGATACTAGGGATAAAGATAACAAGTTAGCCACAGATGTAGGCAGGAAACAGGCTAAAGGGTCATGCATATGCACGTGTGCACAAACATTACACACACACACACACACACACACACTTTTTATGGGATTTTCCCAGAGCAGGGACCTACTTGAGTTTTACTAGACCCCTGGTGTGAGTAAAAACAAGCAGAACTCCAAGGCCATCATTGACTTTCATGGGGCCATTCAGCTGCAAAGAGCCCAGTCTGCTGACACTGAGCTTATATAAAAACCCACACGTGTTTATTTGTCAATCCTCCGTACTCAGTAGTAACAACTCAGCTACCAAGCATGTAAGATGCGGCATGTTTTGCACCTGTCATTTTCCAAGGGGTCTAGCTATAGTCAAAAAGGAAATGAAGCAAAGTACAAAAAAAATCAAAATTACGCATAGAATGTGAATACCTGCAATCCCTTTGTATGAAACGGAGACTATCAAATTTGAACTCCCCAAAACGATCGTATTTCCAAATGCAAGGAGGAAGCAACCCTTGACCTGGTTGGCTCTGTCCCATCCAATAGCACAGATGCAGTAAGGTGGAAAATGAACCAGGAGAGCTCTGATGGAGACCCATTCAGCCCCTCTCTGTATGGCCTGGAGTAAATCATTTAACCCCTCTAAGCCTCCACGTGTCATCTGGAAATAGGCACAGTAATATACCTAATACCCTGCTTCTGATAAAGATTAAATCAGAAAACGTACGTGAAAGACTTAAGCCCAATGGATGACAAACAATACTTAAATGGCAACACGAAAATGTGTTAATGTTAACCTAAAAACACTTCTGCCTAAAATAGGTCTTTAAACCATATGAAGAGTTTAGGCTTGATTAGGGTGACCCTATACTTAAATGCTTAAATATTTCTAATACTACCAGTAACCACAGCACTGGTTTATGGAGCACTTGTAATAATGCCTTACATTGTTTTGCTTAAATTTCATAACCACTCTGTGGAGAAGCCACTATTATTACCTCCATTTTAGAGGCAGAGAAACCAAGGCACAGAATTAAACAATTTGCTCAAGAGTAACACAAATAGGAGCTGAAGGAGTAAGATTTAAACTCAGACATTCTAGTAACTTAAAGCCTTTTTGATGCAGTTTAAAATTAATTACTTCCAGGGTGTGATGGTTAATTTTACATGTCAACTTGGAGGGTGTTTTTGGATAAGATTAACATTTAAATTGGTGAACTTTGCGTAAGCAGATTGTCCTCCATAATGTGGGTGGGCCTCACCCAATCAGTCGAAGGCCTAGTTAGAGCAAAAAGACCAGATTCTCCAAGCAAGAGAGGATTCTCCAGCAGATGGCCTTCAGACTTCATCTGCACCATTGGCTCTCCTGGATCTCCAGCATGCTGGCCAACACTGCAAATTTTGGACTTGCTAGACTCTATAATTACATGAGCCAATTCCTTATAATAAACCTCTTTCTATATATACACACATCCTATTGGTTCTGCCTCTCTGGAGAATCCTACACAGGAAGAATGGACACACACAGGGTTTTTGTTGTTGTTGTTGTTGTTTTTACCCTCCATCCCATCCCTTATCTTTTCCACTCAACTTCTTCAGTAGGTATTTCTAAGTGCTCCCGTGAATGAGGCACTCTACTAGATTACAAGGTTGGGAAGATGCCCTCCGTTCATGCCTATTCTGCCCCTGGTTTTCCATCCCCTTAAGTCCACGCATCTCCTCTCTGGATTACAAGATCCTTGAGATTTGTGACTAGTCTTTGTAGAACATCAAGTACAGAGCTTCAAATAGACTATGGAGCAAATACCCATCAATGTTGGTAAAATGAATTATACTGTATGCCTCCCATTGCTGTTTTCACCCATTGCTGAGTCTGTGGCAAGGCTCTATGCTGGAGGCTCAGCATTCATTTCTATGTCATTTTGTCCTGATTTTAGGGAACAGAAAGGGAAACCCCAGGAGGTTAGGTGACCTGCTTGAGGTCACACAGAGCGATTCACACTCGGGTCTGTCAGAGTCCGAAGCTGGTGGACTTCTCACCATCGCCGCTCCAGTACCCTGTTCCTCCCCCTTCCCAACTATGAATAACAGATGAAGCCAGCGATGAATGAGCACCCCCAGAGCTCCAAGGCCTTCAGCCAAACTTCACACACATACAACTTCAGAGCTTGCACGAGGCCAAGTATAAAAATGAAGGCAATCGGATGTTATCTATAAACACCTCAAAGCTTCTTTTCCTTTCACTTAAAAATTCTCTAGTAATTGTTTTTACCACAGTTAATCATAAAAATGAATCACCTCAAATTTTTTAAAGAAATTCTCCTTCAAAATATGTCAACTTTGTGCCACAAGTTCATTTATTATGAGACCACATGATGCCTCCAAGTATTGCATTTTATTTAAACGTGACATTTTTTTCCCACTCTGTTTTGATTCCACATCTGAAAATCGCTTCTATCAATCTTTCACTGGAGCCAAACATAACTGTTTTGCTCACTGAAACATTAAATACAGTCTCAGGGCCCTAGAATCAAATTAAAAAATGAAATAAACTAGTATCTGGCTGACATTCATAGCTTCATATCCAGGGAGACCACAGATTTGAGAACTGCTGTGAATCCACTTCCAAGATAAAAATCAATCAATCCTAATCCCTTTGCATCTTAGATCATTTAAAAAATCCAAGGACTTCATGTGGGTTGATTTTTCTTTTTGAGATTCAATTTTAGAAATTGTTGACTATTCTGGTTTTGAAAGGGGCAGGACATCTTCAATGAAACTGCCAGGTTCAGTTGGGACACTGATTGTGATCAATGATTTTCTGCATCAGGTGCCGTTGGGTTGGGGGTTCAGGGTGGGATGAACGCCATATACTTACATTCCCCATAATGCATCATTCTCTTTCCACATAGTGGCAGCAAAAAGCACATCCAATATTGTATTACTTTCTTCTTTCGTTCATGACGATGTCCCACATGGGCCCTGAGAGTCTGAAAAAAGAAGCATTTCCCAGGTTCTAAGGATGAAGGGAACCCTAGCCAATCCATCATGCTTTGTCTGCTAATGACCGGCTCATGCATAAGAGCTATCATAACTAGAGAGGGGCAGCAGGCATGAAAAGGAGTAACTCGACTGTCATTGTGGTTGGGGTCTGAAGGACAGCAAAGCTGTGATTCGAATTCTCAATCAGACCTCCATGGTTCATCATGGTCTGGGGCGGGGCGGGGCGGGGGTGGTGTGTGTGAGAGAAGTTTGTGGATGCATACTCCATCGGCCGTCTTCTCTTCTTCTATTAGCAGAGTTAAGTCCTAGGGCCCATGGAAAACTCGGTCTTACCAAAGAATAAAACTTTAAAAGATCTGCTGAAGGGGGTGTGGATGAGGGCTGCGATTCAACAACTCTCTCCCCACAATGGCCAGATGAATGTCTCTCACACACAATGCTGATCTTGTCATGCCTGATCAAAGAACTCTGATTTCTTCCTTCCCTCACCACCCCCTTCTCCTCCTCCTTTTTCCTTCCTCCCTTCTCCCTTCCTCCCTCCTTTCCTAGCTGCCTTCTGGATTATCTTCCTGTCTTTCCTCCTCCTCTCTTACCTACCTACTTATCTATGTCCTTTCCTTCCTTCCACGTCGATTAAGCACTGACAAAGGAAAATCATTTCCTCATGGAAGATATCACAGTCTACTGAAGAGGGACACTCCCAGAGAGACAACCCCAACATAGTGTGAAATAAAATAATGGTGCTGTGACATACAGAGGTGTATTGGCGAGGGAGTTCCTATAAGCTTCCTAGGGTGAAGTGGCAAGGTGTTGCCAGCGGAAAACAGCACACACAATGGCACCAAGACAAAGGGATGCGGTGTTTTCCAGGAAGTGTAGGCAGGTCAGTGACACCGAAGCGTCGTTTCTGGGGAAGGGGTATGAAGTGAGTCTGGGGAGGTAGACAAGCCCTGGTTATGAGAAGTTTTGTGCCTAAGAATTTTATGAAGGCAACAAAGATAAACAATAGGTCTTAAGCAGAAGTGGAGGTGGTGACTCGATTTTTAATTAAACCTCCATAAACACACACGCAGGCCCCTGTCCGAGCACACTGTTTCACACTGCAACCTCACACCCAGTTGTCCCCCTTCCTACTTTATTTCTCTCCACTGCTTTCATCACCATCTAGTGCTGGATTCACTTAATTTTATTCATCGTCTATCTGCCTCCATGGAAATGTAAGCTCCACTGTGAGAATGGAGGGGTTGGTTTCACCCACAGCTCTGTCCTTTGGACCCAGAATACCGTTAACTAACATGTAGTAGGCATCCCATGAATACTGTTGAACAACATGGTCTTTTGAAAGACAGTAAAACTCAATCATCTCAACATTTTATTTGGAGGAAAAACTTTGCCTTCAAAGAGGACACTTCACTTAAACATTCCCAGTCCCAGTTCCCTGCAGAATGCGGGTGAAATGCCTAAACAAGGAACCGGGTCTTAGTGAGCACCCAGCGCACACTCGGGGCTTAAAGAATGGCTTTTGAGTCATCAGAACTCTGGACCATCAACCCAAGTGATGTTCTCTTTAGGTCAGAAGGTGAGCAATTTCCCTAGAATATTCTATGCATCACAAGAAGCTCCTTTCAGAGAGACAGAAGTCTTGGGAATGTAATGGGCTTTTCAAACACTGTAGTTTCTGGAGCCAAAGGTCAGAAGTGGCCCATGAGGCTCCTGGGGGACTGGTGATCATCTTCCATGACACCATCATGCAGCTATGACAGCACCTTACGATATGGCTCTGACATCCTGACTGCCTGCCACAAGAGACCATACCCATCTTAACAGAAGGACACCATGACTGGGGAAGAAGTAAGCTGGAGAGCAAAGCGCCTGGTATTCAGTGCCCAACTTCCAGGTTTGAACCCCAACTCTGCCACAATCTAGCTGCATAACCTTTAAAGAGCAACTTAATCTCTCTGTGCCTCAACAACGCTCTGGGAACAAGAATGACCCTACCTCACAGGGTCACTATGAAGATGAACTGAGTCAATCCTCAGTGAACAGTGCCCGGCACATAGTACGTGTGCCATACTATGTGGTATAAATGTGGTATTTTGGGGGCGCCTGGGTGGCTCAGTCGTTAGGCGTCTGCCTTCAGCTCAGGTCATGATCCCAGGGTCCTGGGATCGAGCCCAGCATCGGGCTTCCTGCTCAGCGGGGAGCCTGCTTCTCCCTCTCCCACTCCCCCTGCTTGTGTTCCCTCTCTCGCTGTGTCTCTCTCTGTCAAATAAATAGGTAAAATCTTTTTTAAAAATGTGGCATTTTTGCATTGGCACATCTTAGAACGTAACAGGTGCCCAAACAATGCTTACTGAATTGACAGTATAACATACACACATCTGAATTTCCTTATAGATACCCACAGAAAATGACAGGAAAGGGGCTTCAGGACAACACAACCCATATCCCTGCTTGGAGATATTAAAAAAGATCCTAGGGACTCGAAAGGCTCTGCCCCTTTCTGGCTGTATTGATTTGAGGCATAAACTTTAACTGCAGAGGCTCCATTTCCTCTCCCGTGAAAACTCAGCTCTCTCCCAGGATTGCCCTGTGGCTTGTTCAGGTAACATTTAGTGTTTTACAAACACGAGAGCACTATAAAATATTAAATCGGTATTACAAACAGAAAAGCTCCAGGCACTCAGCAAAAGAGAGGGTTAAAAAAAAAAATGGGATGTCAAACTCTCTCTTCTTACATTTGTGCAGAATTAAAATGACTCTCTGCAGAATCCAATTTGGATAAGCCCATGTCAATACTACTGATACAAACCATCACTAATGACGAGATTGATAGCTCAGGAGGGCGAGTCATTTCATGTTCACTGTGCATCATGCTTAATTCGCCAAAAGGAGTTTGTGTGTATAATTAATGCGCTTTTCTTCCCGGCTTCATCTGAAAACATGTAAAGGGTCTCTAGGGAATTCTGTAAGTTAGAAACAATTGATAAAATAAAACCACTTAATTAAAGAGGATAATTGGAGCCTATTTTATCCCCGAAAATGGAGGGAGAAAAATCACTTTGGAAACACACTGTAGATAAATGGCTGAGTTTTAAAAGAAAGAACAATGTGCAGATGGGACACATGTAAGTCAGGATAGTGGACTGATTTCCCAGGCCTTTTGTCCTGCAATGATTTAAACCCACCTGACTTGACAAGAGAGGGAAGATCACGGTCCCTACAAATGGCATGTGCCGTTCTTATGCAAGCAAACTTCATGTATTCATTACCTCAGTGCACATTAACAGCACCTTCTCTGTACCCACCATCGGGACCCATCAGTAAAAAGCAGTCACTCTCCCTCTGTCTTCCAGAAACTCCCAGTGTTGTCAGGAGAAGAGAAAAGTCCCCACACAACTAAAATGCCGAGGGACAGGCACTATGTGGAGACAGAGGGCAGCAGGGAATGGTGAGCGAGAGCTCCCCAAGCAGCCCCGTAGAAACACTGCTTTCAGACACCCTGAGTTTTCGGAAAGAAATGAGCCCTTGCCAGCACAGGAAGAGAAAAATGCAACTGCACGTGTTAACATCGTGTCCTCAGCCACTGATACGGGACTGCACACACTGCTCCAGCAAATTACATAAAACTCAGTATGTCCCAAGAACAGAGTATATGTTTCAGAGCAGAAAGGGATGACGCTGGAAACCAGGTGGGGAAAGGGCATGTACGTGGAATCAGAAAAACGAGCTGCAATCGCATCATCATGTTATCCGGTGTGTACGCAGCATCTCCAGGCTTCAGTTTTCTTTCAAATGAAGATGGAATTCTAGGAACACTCAGATGGTAGTACCCAGTACTATGGTTCCCAACTCTCCGCATCCCACCCAGTGAGATGTGTATTCACTCATGCCCTTTGTACTATGACTGCCAGCACCTCAAGGGAGACGAGGAACATTCCCTTCCCCATTGTCAGGTTTGGCCACGTGACTAGCTTTGGCCACTGTAATGTGCAGAAACTTAAAATGCACTTATTTTATTCATTCAGTCCACACTGTATTTCATCCCTCTGCCGGAAGGACCACATGGCCCTGCTGAGGCTGCTCCCCGAGCCTGGGTTCCTAAAACAAAAAGACTCCCGGAATAGAGCTGAGCAGAGCTGTCGACAGCTTGGGTAACTACTGAAATTTGGGGGTGGCTTGTTACTACAGCAAAAGATCACCAATACATAGGTGAATAAACAACTTACAGGCTAAGAGGAAGTCATACAGGTAACGATACAACAATCAGAGACGTGCCATGATAAATATATGCATGGGATAAGTATTGAAGAACCAAGAACATATGTAAAGACACTTGTCCCATATTAGGCAGTTAATCAATGTCTGATTCCTTCACCTTGGACCTTGCACAAAGAGGCAACAGTCTCAGAGTTAAGCAATTATAATGAAGGTCATGCCAGAGCATGAATACATTAATTTGCTCCATATTAGATACCTGCCATCAGAATTAATTGGACATATTCTGGGCTGGCTCTCATACTTTCCTTGGGCAAGTCCTGATGCTCTTCGTACCTCTATTCTCTCATCTGTAAAATGGACAGAGTAGCTCTGCATCTACTTTAAACGGCAGTTCTGATCATCATGTTATTAATCTGTGTGGAGTCCCTAAAAGAGAGCCTGATGCCATATGTGCCCAATAAATGTAAACCATTGTCAGCATTTATTCCTATGAACATTCAACAGCTAACACCTGTTGCAATTTACTAAGAGCGGGTTATGCCTATACCTTTTCATTGACATCAACTACAACAGACCAAATTCTTTTTCCTTCATCTTTTCCTGTTAGAGTGTCTATCACCATCTCTGAATAAGGATAAGGGAAGCTGTTTTCAATTCCTTTGAAACCTTTCAGTGAAAAGACACAGTGGTGAAATATTTGGACTGAGTACTGTGTAACTCACAAGATAGATTTCTACTTTTTGTTTCTTCAGTCAATTGCTCACAATGAATTTCCAGTGCAATTTCACAACTTCAAAATACTTGGCCAGATCATTAAGAAGCAATCAATATGAGCCTTTGAAAGCTCATTCATTCATAAGCAAATAGGATCTATTTCCTTGTCTTCAAAGGGCTGGTTGCATCTGTTTGTTGTCCTAGCGACTTTATGATCAAAGTCAGTGGTTCTTAAACTTTGGGAGGTGACACACCCCCTTTGAGAGTGAGGAAAACTTCGACACTCCCTTCAGACAAATGCCTATCAAGAATTCAGAATTCCACGGGTGCCTGAGTGGCTCAGTTGGTTAAGCAACTGCCTGCGGCTCAGGTCATGATCCTGGAGTCCCGGGATCGAGTCCCACATCGGGCTCCCTGCTCGGCGGGGAGTCTGATTCTCCCTCTGACCCTCCCCCTCTCATGCTTTCTGTCTCCCATTCTCTCTCAGATAAATAAATAAAATCTTTAAAAAAAAAAAAAAAGAATTCAGAATTCCGGCCACATTGTCCCCTGTGGCTCCATAGCTGACAGATGATGGGTTGGCCGCTGGGGTTGGTGGCGGAAGGGGTGTGTAGAAAGGGGGACGCCTGTAACATACAACAGTCCCCGAATCAAAGGATGAAGGAGGGAGGCCCAAACAGGTCTCTCCCAGAACAAGCTTCCAGATCTCCTATTTCATGGGGATCAGTGGGCCAACTGTGCCTCAAATTTCTGCGTGCAATTTCCTCACAAAATGGGGGTAATAATAGTTGTCACCTCATGGTGGTGTTGCGGAAACAAAATGAGATGACCCAGGGACAGTGCCTGGCCCGTTATAAGCTCTTCATCAATATGAGCTACTGCCCCCACGTTAGGAGGCAGGACACTGGGGCCCGAAAGAGTAACAACTTGCCCACGGGTGCACAACTTCGTCGGTGACAGAGTATGAGGAGATGCCGAGGGGCTTCAAGAAGGGAGCTTGCAAGTGAGCCAAACGCCGGAGTGAACAAACCAGGGCATCTAGAAATAAGAAGTGCTAAAATCAGCTGATATTTGTTTGTGGCTCAGCTGTTCCATCACACCAGCTGCTCCAAACTTTCAGACGTGTCTTAGCACAGCACAGAATCACCCCATCCTATATTCATCCCATCAGCCTCAAATCTAATTTCAGTCCTTGAGAGGTTGTTTTTTTTTTTTTTAAGGGGGCCTAAACTTGAATATCCATTCCTATTTATAGTAAAAGGACATTTCTAAGAAAGTGCCTCGTAAGGATTCAGATCCTCTTTCCTCAGCAGTTTTCCCCCCGGCCCTTTTGGATCTATTTTGATTCCTTTCCTGATTGAAACCTGTCTCAGAGGCTCCTACTAGTGAAGAAGGAGAAGCTTCTTGGCAGATCCATAGCCATGGGGTGTGCCCAGGGCCAGCATTAATGGGACAGGGCCCGAGAGAAGCCAGCACTGCCCCAGCTTTGGAGATGGGGAGAAAATCATCTCCACAGTAAATACCGAGTATATTTCTAAGAGAGCAGTGAAGAGTCAGCCCAAATAAAAACTCCAAAATTACAGCGATCAGTAGCATGGGAAGTTGTTTAAAATAAAAAGGCAAACCATCAGACATGTGGCCTAGTCACAGCAATGAGCCAAACCGGGACAAGAGACCAGGGTTACTGGCCCCACGCTGCCATCTCCTAGCTGGGAAACCTTGGGAATCCGCTGGCCCCCTCGGGCCTCGGCTGCCTTATATGTCAAACAACTAGGCAGCAACAAGGTATCAGACTAAATCGTCTATAAAGACCTTTTCAGCTTAAGAATCAAGGGATAGAAGAATATTTATAGCAACTTATTCCGTAAGAGCAAAGAAGTGGAAACCAGCCAAATGCCTACCATTACTGAGGAGATAAAGGGATCCTCTTAGAATACTACATAGCAGTGAAAATTAACTATGTACGTGCATCAATATCAAGCAATCTTAAAAATTAAAAATATAATGAGCACCAAAGTCACAAGAATATTGTACAATCTGATTCCATTTTTTTTTAAGATTTTATTTATTTATTTGCTGAGCAGGGAGCCTGATGCAGAACTTGATCCCAGGACCCCGAGATCATGACCTGAGCCGAAGGCAGATGCTTAAGTGACTGAGCCACCCAGGCGCTTCAGTCTGATTCTGTTTATATAAAGTTCAAAAGCAGGTAAAATGAAAGGCATCCAGAACATGACCAACATGAAATTCAGGCTGGTAGTTACCTGGGGACAGGGGAAGGGGGATACTGTCAAGGATACTTAGGAAGCTTCCAGAGACCCATGACATTCTATTTTGTGGCCTGAAGAGAAGATACCTGGGTTTTAATTTTATGTTTATTATTATTCATTAATTGTCCCCATAAGGGTCATGAACTTTTTTGAACATAGTCGATGTATCACAATAGAAAAACAGGTCTTAAAAGGCCCCAATATTGTAATGAAAAGGGAGTGCTGCTTTCCCACCAAATACATGATACACTATTAACCCCAGGACAGCCTGACAACACAGGTCACGCCGCCCTCGCTTTGCAGACAAGGAAACTGGTTCTGAGCAGTTGAGTAGAAAGGAGGGGCCACACAGATGAGATTTTGACTGCAAAGTCCATGCACTTCCTGCTGCACCAGGCTTTGGGTACACAGGGGAAGGAAGTACAATTACTTTCACCAGGTTGTCCAGGAATTTATAACTAAAAGGGCAAGAGCCCAGAATCTGGCCCTGAAGTTCAGGATCCTTCCAGCATGCCTGGCTAAATACTACAAAATGCAGTCAAGGAGAAACTGGTATTGATATGCTAGCTCCAAAGGAAATACACTAAGCCTCTCCAGTTTATCCCCTTTTGATCTGGTTTGCGTGAGGTCAGGGAATTTATCTGTGATATGTGCAGTAGTGAAAAGGTGTACAGAAAGATAGGACTATGCTAATACAGTGGTCTGAATATAATTTTCATATCCAAATGTGTCCTGCTCTTTGCAAGACCAATTTTCTCCAAGGACGCTATGTGCAAATATGTGCAAATATGTTCAAGCTTTCCTTCTCCCTGCCCCAAATAGCAAAATGGCGTTACTCCGTTGCCTGATATCCACAGATTTTCTCATTTAAGTAGTGCTATTGTCTCTGCTGTTTATGAGTTTGTTTCCCATCACAAGAAATTTCAACCCACACATAAGCTACAAATGTGTTTCCTTCCATTTTTTTCCATTACTCTTAATTAGGTAGTAAAATACAATCCACCTACGTGAACAAGATGGGTAAAAGAAAGTAATAGCTAAATGCATTTTTCATTTCACACATAACAATTTGTAAGCAGACAGTCAGAAAGTCCCCTGAAGCTAACCATACAGTGCTTCCCCCAATGATGGAGGGTTTGGTTGTTTACATCCATCACTGAGCGTCAGAGCTGAAAGGGACACCAGGAATCCACCCCATTATCTAGCACAGAGTGTGGCACATGGCAGTGGCTTACCAAATGTTTGAGAAGTAAATAATAATAGCTCATAATTATAGTAGTTAATACACACAGAAAAGGTTTATCATAAGTCAGATACTGCTCTAAGCATTATCCCTACATAAATTGACTCATTTAATCTTTACAATAATCTCAAAAGGTTGGTATTGTTATTATCTTTGCCTCCAAGACAGGAAACTGAAGCTGAGCATGATTATGGCACCTGCCCAACACCACACAGCTGGGGAGCAACAGACCTGGGACCAGGCTGTTGGCTCCAGAGTCTGTGTTCTTAATCCCCATGTTACTCTGAACAGGGAAGAAGGAAGGGGGAAAGAGATGGGAAGAATGGAGCGCAGGAAGGTAAAATGACAACATAAAGGTCACAAAGTGGGACTGTGGAAAAAAGCAAGAGCCTTAGAGTCTGAAAGACAGTTTCAAATCAGAGCTAGGTGCCTTCCTCCCTAGGGGACACCAGCAACACATATTTCCAGAGACCTGCTGGGCTTGGGTGCTGGTGACCCAAAGATGTACGACTCGAGTCAGTCTCGTGTTTGCATGTTTCCATCTCCTCCTCTGGACAATGAAGCCAGTAACATCCACCTCAGCAGACTGCAGCGAGAATCACATCAGTTAAACAGTAAATGTGCCCCAAGAGGCACCTACCTAAAGAGACCATGGAAGTTCAAGTCTAAGGATCATGCCATGCATTTGCCTGCCTTACTGAATATGGATGGGTAAACTTACCCCACAGGTGCTTTTGCTTCTCATAGATCTAGCAAAAGGTTTATATTGGAAACACACCAAGAGAAAGGTTCCAATGGCGGGGGCGGGGGGGGGGGGTGATGGTGAGGTGAGTGGGAAGTGAAAGGATGTTGTTTAGGACTCTAGAAAAGTAAATATTACCTCTGCTCCATTGTGGTGCCAGAAAATGCTCAAAAGAATCAACTCAAATTGAAGCAGTCTTGCTTAATGGTTAAAGCTTGGATGTTGGAGCTCCACAGACCTGGGTTTGCCTCCTGCCTCCTCCCCTTGCTAGTAGCATGTCAGGCAATCTCTCCAGGGCCTTGACTTTCCCCATCCCTGCTAGGATCGCTGTGAGGATTTATCACAACGGCTGGCACAGAGACAGAACTTCATCAGTTAGGGTAAAAACCCAACAAAGCATGGGATGAGGGAGGGACAAGGAGGAGATCCAACCCTCCCCCTCTGGAGTTGGTGCCCACATAATATTGAGATGAAATAAATTCAAAGGATTATTTAAGAAAAAGGAAAGAAAAAGCCAGAAAAATATGTTTTCTCTATATGCCCAAGTGCTTAATAGTCTTTTTTTTTTTTTTTTAAAGATTTTATTTATTTGTCAGAGAGAGAGAGAAAGAGAGCACAAGCAGGGGAGCGGCAGGGAGAGAGAGAAGCAGGCTCCCCAGTGAGCAAGGAGCCTGATGTGGGACTCGATCCCAGGACCCTGGGATCATGACCTGAGCTGAAGGCAGACGCTTAACCGACTGAGCCACCCAGGCATCCCATACCTAATATTCTTTTTTTTTTTTTTTTTAAAGATTTTATTTATTTATTTGAGACAGAGAGAATGAGAGAGACAGAGAGCACATGAGAGGGGGGAGGGTCAGAGGGAGAAGCAGGCTTCCTGCCGAGCAGGGAGCCCGATGCGGGACTCGATCCAGGGACTCCAGGATCATGACCTGAGCCGAAGGCAGTCGCTTAACCAACTGAGCCACCCAGGCGCCCCATACCTAATATTCTTAATGAACATTTTCCTTTTTGATAGTTTACCCATCCACCATCAATAGAAAATTAGTGCATTAAGAGATACGAGTGATGCACATGTACGTCCCCATGAGAGGACCTGCAACGTGAACACGGAGGAAAACTCCTTTATAGAACCACCACTGGTACAGCGTACACTTCCCTGTATCACTGTTCTCACCCCACTGAATCCTCAGAACAGTCCTGCACTCCCAGAGGCGGCCAAGCCTGGCCTCTGGGTTCAGGCTTGGGGTGAAATCAAGGCTCTGCTCTGAGCCTTCTATGAAGGCCATCCAGTTGAGAGAGCCGGGTCTTGAATCAAGGCCTGTGTTCTTGCAGGGCACGATGCTAACCCCCCTTTCCAGGTGTTCTCCCTGGCTCAGCATTTCCTCTCAGCCCTTGTGATGAACAACATTGCACCTGCAGTGATCAATGACTATCAAGTTCCCCAGCATCACCTCACTGACAGACAGCCAGCCCCCACCCACAGCCCTAAAGCACCATCTTCTTACCTCCAATGCTACACTCAGAAGACACTGTCTGCTTGTTTCTGTTTCCTCCCCAAAATGTGAGCTCCAGAGGGCAGACATCATGTCCTGTCACCCAGCATGCAGCCGGTGCTCAGGAAATGTTAGCTCACGAATGGAGGAACGATGACCACAAGGAGAGGGCACAATCAAATCACAAGAAAGCTGCAGGCTTTAGGAAAAGGATAACAGAACAGAAAGGATACCTGGATTCAAGTTGCAGATTTGCTGGACACTGGCTTGGAAAAAAAAAAAAACTTCTACAGCACAATAACCCTTCTCTGGATTTCTGTTTACTCATAAAGTGAAGGAAACTAGTTGTACTTGACTATTCTTAAGCTACCATAGCTAGGTCCAAAGTTTTGGTGGTCTAGGAAAACCATCGATCTGTGCATATAACTCTGGGTCTAATTTTATTGGGGGGGGGTGGAGAATGAATGAGAGAGAGAGAGAAAGATTCAAAAGACAAACAAACAAACAAAAAAACCCTCTGACCTTGGACAAGTCTTCCAGCGATTTCCAGTTTCCTCATCTGTAAATCGAGAAGGTTGAACCAGGTCATTTCCACCATCCTTTGTGAATTTAACTGAAGTGCCTTTTAATTCCACTTTCCTCCGAGAGCTTTGAATCCTGACCTAGAAATCCACTGTACCTTGTAAATGTTCTTTACAGTCCTTTTAAAATTCACACTATTGTGGTGGTCAAAGCCTAGAGAATGAATTTAAATCTAAAAAGTTTTTAAAAGTGACTTCGAATACCTTCCAAGAACACTCAACTTTTGTGCTGTTTCAGCATAAATCTTGGGAAGGGCTGCTATCCTTGGACTTTTTTCTATGATTTTCAAGGCAAGCCTAGAGAACAGAGCGATCACAGCAAGACTGGTCATAGCCCTGGCAGGGCGGCCAGGCGAGCTCTGGGGACAAGAAATGACTACACGTACAACGGTGATGACCGGGGATATCTAAAGTAGATCATTCATCCCCCACTGAACCAGAACATTCTCCCTCTTGCCAGTGTGGATTCAAAAAGACCCAACACGCCTCCTTAGACCTGGACGCCCCCATGTATCAAATGTGAACTTCAAAGGAGGCAACGTAAGCAGGCCTCTCAGGGTGCCCGTCTGTGGAGGATCCCACATCCAACAGCAGATTGCTGTCATCACCACAAAAAATGCATCTCTGATGGCATAGGACCATGGATGTCTGGTTAATTCATCATTTTGATATACATTTTACATCCAGGAAGCCATCCAACCTCCACCTACTGGAAGATCTGCTATGTGCCCATTGTTCAGTTGCTGAGGTAGAAAAGACTATAACAAAGATTCTCAGGTAAGTATTTTTATGGAAAAACATAAATATGTACATAATACTTATGAACACACATACATAAATACATAAAAGCATGTGGTTATGGAAGCTAAATACACATTTCCTGACAGGTAATTTGGTTTCTCTTATTCATCCAACAAATACTTACTGGGGGCTCCTGAGTTGGCTAGCAGTCCCAGGTTACAGGGATGCAAAAACCTAACATCCCTGCCTTCCCCTGACATCCTAGAGGGGAAGTCATTATGTGAACAAGCATTTGTCACACTGAGGTTTGTCTTTGCCTCTTGTTTTAAACACTCAGAGATTCACTTCATTTTGTATTTAGAATGCTGAAGGACCTTGATTGAACACATTTAAAGGAAGTGATTCTCAATCAGGGGATCTTTTACCCCCCAGGGGACAACATCTAAAGACATTTGGGGTTGCTACAACTGGTGGGAGGAGATGCTCCTGGAACCTACCAGGTAGAGGCCAGGGATGCCGCTAACCATCCTGCAGTGCACAAAATCTCAAAGGTGCTGAAACCGAGAAATCCTGATTAAGGTGTGTTTGAACATTCTAAAAATAATATGGCTACACTTTAAAAATCAGGGATATTTATAGAATTAGAAAATTTAGAAAAAAAGCCTGTGGTTAAGTTAAAAAAAAAATCTAAAGAATGGAAGAAAAACTATTCAGTTGGATTTGCATGAAAATAATAAACATTTGCAGGAATACATTGCTCTACCCGAGAGGAAATTCAGGGACACTTACAAATTATGACAATTTCTTTATATATGCCATAAAATGGTGTGTTTAATACCTCCTGATTCACCTGGGGGAGAATGGTACTTGAGTGTTCCTTTGGTTTTCCACCTTGTGGGGCCCACTGTTTAAGACCTCACATCTCCCACTTACAAGAAGAACTTATCTCCAGAAAGACACATGGACCCTGAGGCCTAATTCAAGATTTGAGGAAGGCTATAACTCAGGCATCAGACAATCAATATTCCGATTTGGAATTTGGCACTTTGGAGACAGAATGTTCAGAAACACACATAAAGGATCTGCTTATGATTGAGGCCCAATTCATATTTATAATATAATCACCTAATAAAAACGGTAATGACCTCCGGCTGACTTTACACAGCATGCTTTGGCACATAAGCTCCATAAAAGGATTTTCACAGACCTTGCCTTGAAGAAAATACATCTAAGTTCCTGGGTTTTTTTTCTATCAAGACTGAAGAGCCCAGACAAAAATATCATCCTGCTTTCAGAGTGCCAACATACACAGTATGTATAGGAGATTATCTCGTAATAATATGATAATGTTCTCAAGAACTCCTTCTACTTATACATGTGACCTTTAAGATGAATATATAATACACTTTTTGGTTCATCTTCTCTACAAGCAAAAAAAAGAAAAAAGCTCTCTCTTCCCCTCCATGGCTACCTTAAAAAAAAAAAATAGATCAAAACACCCACTGACTGACATCCTTAGCTGCTGGTCTGTTTGCTCATCTCTCCATGTCTTCTGACCAGCTTCCATGATCCCTTAATGATGCTCAACATCATTAAATTTCAACAACACAGAACTGGGCTGATAAGCAAAGTGAGCAGTTAAGGGCACATACAGGTCCCCGGAAGAGAGAAAAGAAAGTGTGTGTGTGTGTGCACACGTCTACATGTGTGTACTTGTGCACCCTTGCACACTTAATGGAAGCAGTTCTGGTACAACTCCCAACCCCTCAGTGGAAAGCATCTGTATATAATGGGAAATGAAAGAGAAGAGTGCAGAGCAGGTTCAAGTGCAAAACGGGGTGAAGTAGGGTGAAGACTGCAACCATGTAAGTGTATCTACCTCCCAACTGTCTATTGTTTGATGATTGATGACCTATTGTTTCCACATCAGAAAATTACTTACTGAAACTATTAGCAGAAGTGGATGGAAAGAAACCAGGAATCGCAAATTCTGGTCCAAGTTTGGAATAAATCAGGAAGGGTAACTCCCCCCTGACCACTGGCATCAGCATGAACATATTTCAAAAACATAACCACTAGGTTCTTATACAATTCAAGTTCATTTTTTCCCATTGCAAATTACATATCTGTGGCACCATTCTGAAATGCATAGCAGAAGATACTTAAAGGATTACTAAGGAAGAATTGGATATAATTTCTCCAACCTTATTTCAGACCCCTCCAGGAAGCATATCCCAAAGGAACAAAAGAAGGATGTGCTTTCTTAAAAGGCCAGCAAAATTCTACACCCATGCTAAGTATACTACACACAAACCAATCAACCTACAAAAACTTTAATAGTAAACATTTGTTGAATAAATGAACAAGTGGGTTATTTTATGACTGGTGATAAGGCTAAATGTTTTAGCAGGAAAATAAACAAGAAAAGAATAAGCAAAAAAAGTCCTAAGAATGGATAAGCATTTTTGTCAGAATCTATTATAATATAGATCACCTAAGAGGACAGAGTTTCATAATTTCAATGCCTTATGCACTAATAAATCAAGAACATGTAAACCTTTATTAATTTCTTTTAAACTTCTATATTAAGAAAGGTATTATCTCTTGCCTGGAAAGTAGGTTTTGATAGAAGTGAATTATCTCACAAATTACCATGCTACTAATATTCGACAAAAAAGAAATTTATCCCAGAGTAAATCACCTTTCCAACTATGCTGAATAAATTCAGAGATGCATTATTTGCAAATCAAAAATGACATGTTTAAGTTGCAAAGAACTTAAGAGACCCAGCCTCAAGAGAGACCCCGTGGGTCTTTTCTCGGGTCCAGCCCACACCAACACTTTGCCTCTCCTATCAAATAGGACAGCTTGGCTCCACCCAAAGGTTCTGCCCATGTAGCTCTCAATGCCTGGCTTCACATTACAATCATTTATGGATCTTTTAGAAAATACTTGGGTGGCACTTTCCAAGACAATGATGTAATTGCTCTGGAGTCAGCTGGTGCATAGGTATTTATTAAAGAAGATTTCATGTGTGCTTGGGGGGCTCTGCCTCATTCCAGGAGTGTAGCTGGAGCCCACCCTTCAGAGCTGGAAAGCTGAAAGCCTCTACCTAAATCCTCCCAGGGCTCAGCACCCCACCCCGGCCCAGCTCACAGGCCTGGTTTCAGAAACCCTAAGCCTAATGATAGTGCCTTCATTTAGGGCCTGTTCTGCCACCGTGATTTACAGGTCTCGACGCTTCCGTCTCCCCTGTCACAGAATGGAAGGTGTAGCAGCTGATGAGGACAAAGGGACTCTCGTGGCCTTAGCCTTGAGCTTGCCCTAAAAGGAGCCTTCCACATAAGCAGGTGGCTCTCTCTCCTCCCCTTCACCCCCTCCACCCCAGCGACACACGCTTGGTGACAAGGAGTCTCGGTGCTGTGCTAAGTGCTTGATCTACAGGCTCTCCCTGAACCCTCACAGCTGCTCTCCACATCAGGTGACATTATTAACATCATTTAAGGAGCAGTGGAAACTGAGGTGATGTCCTTGCCTCGGGTCACAGAGCCAGGAAGCAGCAGAGGTGGGATGTGTCCAGGGTCTCTTTTATAAGGGCTCCACTGTCATTCATGAGGCCACCACTCTGAGGACCTCAGCACCTCCCCAAAGCCCCACCTCTACAAACCCTCACACTGGGGGGGGGGGCAGGTTTCCCCCTATGAACTTGGGGAGGGCACTGACGTTCAATCTACAGCAGCCCTGCCTCCAACCACCCTTTGTTTAGGAACCACACGGAATTATACAGTGCTCGCTCTGTTCCAGGCCCCACTCCGAGCTCTCTGCACAGACTCACACATTTCATCCTACCAGACCCCTCTGCAAGGAGCCTGGGGCACAGACAAGATAGGTCGCGTGCCCCAGGGCGCAGAGCTAGTAACTACTGGAGGCAGGCTGGCTCGAGAGCGCACACTCTGAACTACTCAGCCCCATTCTCTTCAACCACCACACTAGATAGGCTGTCACCGAGCCGCTGCCATGACCCTCTGCCACAAATCTCAGCACACAGCTTGGCAGCACGGAAGCCTCCTGAATGGAAGAACGAGTCTTGACCATTCCCGTCCCCTCTGAATCTTACACAGCACCTGGCATGCAGTAAGTACTTAACAAAGAGCTATTCAACCCACGTATTCATTCTTTCATTCAACAAACATTGTGTGGATTGCCTTCTGTGAGGTATCAAGGACAGAAAGACCAAGTGATCACAGTTCCCACCTTCAGGAGTCTGTGTGGTAACTGCAGAGACATGAGCACCGCCAAGTGCAAAATTCGTCATGACTGCACTAACGGGAATGCACCCACTGCGGAGATGAGCTACGAGCAGCTCAGGAGTCACACAAAAGCCCAAAGTCCCCTTACGTTATGGCTCCACTGTCCTGTCTTCCCCGTACGCCCAACCCGTCTGGTGCTTTTCTTAAATATTTTCCCCAAACCAACTGCTATGCCAGAACGGACTCCAAAACACTGCCGTTTGGAACCACGCAGCTCATGGGTGAGCCCTTTCCGCCCCCAATCCTGGGATTCGCTAATCCGTCTTCATAGATTTACAATGACTGCCTCCATGGGCAGGGAATCGGGGGCATTCGATGAAAACCTAGTCTTGCACACTGCTGGGAACCGGCACAGTGATGTGGGTGTTGCCTGATGGGAGTCATTCCGACAATGCTCTAGGCTTATAAATGGCCACCAGCCTCTCACAGGTGTTGGTAAAATTCTCGTCCTTTGTTTCTCGCCATACTGTCTAGCACTAGAGAATTAATGCAAGAATTGAAGCTCCACAAATGGACAGCTATTTGTTTCATTTGCTACTATAGCCCCAGTGCCTAGAACAATCCCTGGCAAATACTGGGTGCTCGATGGAGCTCTGTTGAATGAATAAATAAACTATTTGTTATAGGTGGAACAAAACACATGTTTGCTTCCAGCTACTCATGAGCGGCTTAGAGACAGGTAAGGCTTTGTATTTCCAGTACCTAGCAGAGTGCCTGTGACAGAGTAGATGCTTAATAAATGTTTCATGAATGAGTGGATGAATGGATGGGTGGAGGGAGAGATAGAAAACTGTTCTAAGATAAAGAGATTCATCAAAACACGAAAGCCGACTGAGAAATTACCATCATCCACCAGTTTTATTAAGGGAAAAGACAGAGAGCCCTGTCTTGCTTGATGGTTCTTTTCAACAAAATTTCCCTTGTTAAACACATACGAGCATACATGCACATAGAATCTCATCGAACTGGAAGATACGAATTTCATTATGGAGTCTGACAGAGGGGTAGTCTGTTGGCCTAAGGAGGTGTTTCTCAAACGTGGTCCAGGCTCTACCTACATCACATTCATCTGAGCGTCTTATTAAACATGATGATACCTGAGCCCCACTCCTGGTCTCCAGAATCAGACTCTTTGGAGACAGGTGCCCAGGAACTGACAATGCTGACAAGCTCCCCAGGTGATTCTTATCTACATACAATTTGAGGATCATAGGCACATGTATATAATTTTCAGCCCTAGCTCCTGCCAAGGGTATATTTGAAAGTTAGAGAAATGGAACTGTCTACAAGGCAATGCAGAGGCCGTTTTCCAGTAAGTCCTCACTCTTACTACCTGGAAGACTCAAAAGGCTTTAGAGTTGACAATATGTTACCTAAGACACTTCTACCAGTCAGCGCCCAGGAAAGCCCGAGGTGACGTCCTTAAACTGCTTAGCTTTAGAAAAGTTTGATAAAGGGACTATTTGCAAAGATGCAGGTAGCCTTCCAGGGTAGCCACAGGGGACAGTGCAGTACTGCAGGGCTAGGAAACATGGGGAGCCGTTACTAGAGAGGGGTTAGCACCCCAAGGCCTGAAGGAAGGGAAAAGGAGAGGTTGCCAGAACCTAAAGACAGAGAGGCTCAGGGGCGCCTGGGTGGCTCAGCTGGTTAAGCGTCTGGCCTGGGGCTCAGTTCATGATCCCGGAGTCCTGGTATCAAGCCCTGCATCGGGCTCCCTGCTCAGGGGGAAGCCTGCTTCTCCCTCTCCCTCTCTCCCTCTCTCTCTCAAATAAATAAATAAAATCTTAAAAAAAAAAAAAAAAGACAGAGAGCTGGGTGGAGAGGGCCATCCTACAGGACTGTGACCTCCAGTGGAGAGAAGCGGCCAGCCTGTAATGATCCCCAAATGAGGGAGATAGAGAATAAACCCCCCAACTTTACCTATCCTCCCACCAATGTTCCCACGGGCCAAAGGAATCAGAAGCCTCTAGAGGACAAGATGTTAATGGGATTATACCAGTCAGCCTCCCGGGGCACAAAGCAAGGTGGAGGCAGGAGCTGGAGGGGCAAATGGAAGATGCCCAGCCAAACCCCCAATCTCTCAAGAGAATTCAGGACTGGCACTCCATATTTGCGACTCCTCAGCCAGAGGGAAAGTGCCTCTGAAGAATTAACAACGGGGACAGTTGTTCTCTTATCACCTGCAGTCCCAAGGGGACCTTGGCGATAACAACAAAACTGCTAATATCCCGTTTCTGTCTAAAAATGGGAGGGAGATGGTCAGCAAAGAAGTAGGAGGAGTTCTGGAGCTGAAGACCTAGTTTAAAATCTGTGGAACAGGAGCCTCACATTTGAATTTCTTTCTCAACCATGAAATGGGTATAAATAAAGCCACCCGCTCTGCCGGCCCTAGTAAGTCTCCCATAATCATCACGTGAAATATTGGGTATTAAGTGTCTTCGTGAAATTGCCAAGCCCTATAAAATGGAAGTTATAATTGCCCCACTAAGTACAGTACAGATGTGCCGATCTGTGCATCAGGAGGAGGGAGCAACCAGTTTTGTTTTCACACTTGGATGATCTGTGCCCAAATCAAAGGCAAACCACAACATATGCTTTTGCGTGAGTTTTCTTATTTTTAGCAATGCATTAGGGAGAAGAAGGAGTCACTGGAATGTATGGAATTTGGCAATGTGGCACAGAATGTCTCAGCAACTTGGAGGTGGGTTAAGAACATATGTTTAACAGCCTTTTTCATAAACCCAAAAGGAGAATAGAGAAGATGTCACTGCTTACTAAAAATTGTTGCTACTTAATTTAAGCACTCCCTACCTTTGATTAGCTTCCCTTTTAAAGTAAATTAATTGTAGTGGAATGAAAAAAAAGTACCAGAAGCAATGTCAAAAGACCTGGCATCGAGATGCCGCCCGTCCCCAGCTGGACTGCACACCTTGGGGGTTGGGGCTAGCCTGAAGCTTGTGAACTGGGACATGGGTGGCCCCAGGGTAATTTTATACAATTGTCTCAGGGCCTAACAGGAGGGTCCCCGATGCTGAGGGCAAAGGACCCAGTAAAGAAGGGGCTGCCAGGCAAGAACCCCCTCCCAAATCCTTACCAATTTCATCCCGGGGAGTTACATGTGAAAGCTCTTTTTTTTAAAGATTTTATTTATTTATTTATTTGACAGAGAGAGACACAGTGAGAGAGGGAACACAAGCAGGGGGAGTGGGAGAGGGAGAAGCAGGCTTCCCCGTGGAGCAGGGAGCCCAATGCGGGACTCGACTGCAGGACCCTGGGATCATGACCTGAGCCGAAGGCAGATACTTAACGACTGAGCCACCCAGGCACCTCTGATAGATTCCCACTGCTTAAAACAAAAAAAAACCACTTTGAAGTAGATGATCTCTAAGATTCCTTAAAATGTCACATAAGAAAGTGTCATGAACTCAATCTCATCCCACTGCATTTGGAGCTGTGAAGCCAGGAAGGAGGATTTACCCACGTCTCCTTTCCAGTTCTAAAGCACGAACTACTGTACTTAATGAAGCTACAAACTAAGAATCACGTACTCAGAGTGAAATTAATACTCTGGCTCACAGGCAGGTTTGTTATGAATATATTTTAGAATAAAGGTAGACTGGGTCTTCGCTCAGGCATGGTTTAGCTGCTCCAGCAACAGTTTGATCACTACATGTGAGCAACTGCCTATGGTTGGAAGGAAACAGGCCAGCTTCAGCATCATTCAACCAAGCGGGCGCCTCAGGGTAACACAGACAATGCTGTTTGCTTGTTCACCAGCTGGAACAACTTCCTCCCAAATTATGCAAATGAGGACAGATTCGGCATCACTTGTTACATAAGGGCTGACCTCCAAGTCACATATAGGACATGATTTAGCACTTAGCATTTTGCAGACAAGGAAACCGAAACATAGTAGTAGAAAGCAATCAAGGCTTTGTGTGTCAGGTCAAGAACTCGCTTTCAAACTCTGCCACTCACTAATGCCATGACTTTGGGTAAGATATGTCACCGTTCTGATCCCAGTTTTTTCATTTGTCAAACGTAAGTGACAACACCACTTCTGTGAATCCACGTGAAGCTCTTAGAAAGCTGCTTGGCACATAGTGAAGAATTAATACTAGCCATTGTTGTTATTATTTTGTCAGCAAGTTAGTATGTGCCAAGCACTTTGCAAAGCTTTCCCGTACCATTCAGTAAATATTCACTGAGCACCTACTAGGTGCCAGACGCTGTTCACCATTTTATTTAATCCCACTGCAACCCTCTGAAGTGGTATTATTATTCCCATTGTCTCGACATGAAAATTGAGACACAGAAAAATTGATACCAAACAAAGCTGTGGCTGCCCCAAAGCGACTATGCTTTATCTTTGCCTGAGGCTGCTATAAAGCTGGGATCACACAAACCAAGCTCTAGCCCAGAGTAGGTCCCAGTAAGGAGCAACCACTACCACAAACATAATCGTTCATGCCACACTGCTGCTTGGGCACACTGTCCCCCACATACCAATCATATGCCACCTTTGTATTTTCTTTTCTTTTTTTTACCATATCTAACACTTGTATCTTTACTTACTGAATGATTTTCTTTAAAGTGGTCAGCATTTTTTTTTTAATTTTTTTTATTCTTATGTTAATCCCCATACATTACATCATTAGTTTTAGATGAAGTGTTCCATGATTCATTGTTTGTGCATAACACCCAGTGCTCCATGCAGAATGTGCCCTCCTCAATACCCACCACCAGGCTAACCCATCCTCCCACCCCCCTCCCCTCTAGAACCCTGTTTGTTTTTCAGAGTCCATCGTCTCTCATGGTTCGTCTACCCCTCCGATTTTCCCCGCTTCATTCTTCCCCTCCCGCTACCTTCTTCTTCTTCTTTTTTTTTTTCCTTAACATATATTGCATTATTTGTTTCAGAGGTACAGATCTGAGATTCAACAGTCTTGCACAATTCACAGCGCTTACCAGAGCACATACCCTCCCCAGTGTCGATCACCCAGTCACCCCATCCCTCCCACCCCACCCCACTCCAGCAACCCTCAGTTTGTTTCCTGCAATTAAGAATTCCTCATATCAGTGAGATCATATGATACATGTCTTTCTCTGTTTGACTTATTTCTAAAGTGGTCAGCATTTTAGATAATTCAGATAAACCGCTCAGAACAAGGCCTGGAACATAGCGATGACTGGAACAACAGTGTGTTTACCATTATTGCCATCACGCGTCAACACCAGGGATACAAAGGTGAGGCAGCCTAGGCCTCTGCTCATTTGGGGTGAAGTCTGGTGGGGAGATACATGGAGCCCAGTGCCAAGCACACCAATGAACATGGTGCAGCGGCAGCTAAGACCTGCATCTGTCTAGAAAAAATTAAGAAAGGCGTCACAGAGGAGACAGTCTTTGCTTTAGGACGTGCAGGATAAAGAGAAGTTTGCCAAACACACAATTAAAGGGCATTCCCAACAGAGAGGCGGTGTCGAAGTCCTCTTCAAAACCCCAGCCCTCCCACGTGCACAACAGCATAATGATTACACTTGAAAGGTAAAGGATGATGATTATGAGTCCCCGTATCTCCTCCAAACTTAGGTTTTACCCCTCTCCTAAAATATCTTCGTTCCAGAGATTTCGGGGGGGGAGGGAGGAGGGAGAAATTCCCTTGAGTAATCTGCTTATTATAAAAAAATACAACCTCATGTTCCTTTGTCATTCCCGAAGGGATGCTTCAACACAACAGGCTAATCACCTGCAAAATTACCGCAAGGAGCTGGTTCTTAGTTATGTACAAGCAGAACAGCATTCAAAGCATCTTCACATGGTTGGTTTTATAACTCAGGAAAGACTGCTCTGATTTAGCTTATTTTTTCCAATTCAAACTCAGAAGATAATGCAATAAATGGATACTGGTACCTGTCAAATGAGAGGGAAACAGAAATGCAGGAAACAAGCCTTGGGTAATCATCAATCCAGGCTTCTTACAACTAGCCATGGAGATAGTGCAATCATTTTGGAGTCCAGAGCATAAAGCATAAGGCTCTTGAGTATTTTTATATAGAAGATGTTACTCTTAAAATACTGATGATGTGTCAGTGTCTATAGATTAAATGCTGCCTTGTATCACAGAGTTGTATACATCACTCATGCAAATTGCTTGCTGTGTTCGCTCTCCTTTCATATGGATGGTCTCTATTTTGTTCAAGGCCAGGAAGCATCCCTAGCACATCCTAGCAAAGCTTTCACTGAAAAATTTTTTGTGAGGAAACCAGTCTCCCCACTATTTTCTGCTCCACACACCATCTGCCTTGGCTAGCCTACCATGCACAGAGACTCCAAAATCCACTGAAATAAATCTGTGGTGTCTGCACAACCAATTCTCAAAGGATATGGCTTTATAGCTCCTCTGCCCATACCAATCCCTTAATATTAACAATTGGACGTTGGCTTCAAGACTTATCTCAGGACTGATGGTATGAAATTCAACTTTCAGCTCACTGGTTTCCCCAATCTAACAACAGCTCCTGGTCCTGGGATGACCTGACCCAGTGAGATTCCCAAATCTGGTTCCCCAAATCAGACGCTGAAGGCAGAGGTGGCTGCTTCCTGTAGGTCACAACAAAGAAGATGCTGGGGGCCACTTCTACTTGTTTGTACATGAGAGCAGAGACTGAAGTTTTTAATTATGTCTCTAAAGTATACGGGGCATAATTAACACTTTGATTCTTCCCCCTTCTCCAGTCAAAAGACACACCCACACTGCAGCATACCTGATCCAAGGATGAACCAATATGACAGCCTGCTGGGTGTGGTTGAAAAGGTCAATACCAAACCAACATCTTCGCACACAACAGCAAGAGAGGAAACACAGGGAGTTGACTAGGGGTCACAGAGCCACTGGTCAACTTGGTTCATCTTTCTGAGTCCGTTCCCTCTTAAGGAGGATGAGTCCTTACTCCCAACACTGATATGGGGCTCCTTCGTTCATTCTTCGAACAAATATTTATTGAGTGCTATATTAGTTTTCTATTGCTTCCCCAACAAATTACCACAAATTTAGTGACTTAAAACAACACAAATGTATTTTCAGTGCTGTTGAGGCCCCACAAAGTTCTCACTGAGTTAAAATCAACTGTTAAGAGGGTTGTCTTCCTTTCTGGAGCTTCTAGAGAAGAATCCGTTTTCTTGCCTTTTCCAGCTTCTAGAAGCCATGGACGGATTCCTTGTCCGTGGCCCCTTCTGATGCCTGCAAAGCCAGCAACGTGCAGGCTAGGTCCTTCTCATGGTGCCATCCCTCTGGCTCTCTGCAGCCTTAGAAAGGGTCTCAGCTTTTAAGGACTTGTGTGATTAGACTGAGCCCACCTTGATAATCTAGGACAATTCCGCATCTCAGGGTGCTTAACCTCAATCCTATCTGCAGAGTCTCTTTTGCCACAGAAGGTAACAGATCCATAGGTTCTGAGAATTAAGGCACGGGAACCTCTGGGGGTCATTATGCTGCCTACCACAAACACATACTGTATACATCAGCGAACAAAAGGAAAATCCCTGCTTCAGGGAGTAAACATTCGAGTGGGCAGGAGCAGACAATAAACAAGAAACATTAAAAAAGAAGTCAGTATTCTGTCTGTTTGAGGTTAGGAGTGTTATGGAAAAAATATGAATAGAGGAAGGTGGAGGGGGAAAAGAGTACCAGAGTTGGGGGGCAGACGGTAGTATTAAAGATGTACTAGAGCATTAGAGACTGTAGTATTGACTAACATATATTAGAGAGAGTGAGCTGCTGGTCAGAGGGAGGAATACATGGAATTAAGGTTATGAAAGAGTTGCAGTTATTGAACAATTATAAAGTCATTAATTGTCAAAAATGTATTTAGAGGTCCTAGCACATACTAGTTCTTTTTTCCCTTCCAACATCAATGATTCTTCTCTGAAGAAAGCCTGTTCAAGTTTGGTCCTCTAATCCTTACGGTGGAGTATCTTGGCCCAGGATGCACCAGGCTTTGTAGCATAGTGAAGTGCAAAGGCCCAGCTCTGTAAATTACCGGCCAGGAGACCCGGAGATGCCCTCGTCCCACCCTTGAACCTCGAAGTGTTCATGGCTTCAATGGCACATGAACCTGGAACCTCACGTTATTCGGAGAATAAAGATCCAGAAGTATAACTACCCAAATAGTGTGGGACTGGCGTAAAGATAAACCTACAGACCAAAAATAAACAACAGAAAGCCCAAAAATAAACTCTTGTGTAGAAGGCCAAATGATTTGAGATAAGTGTCAAGACCATTGAATGGGGAAAAGACAGTCTCTTTGACAAATGGTGTTAGGAAAACTGGATATCCACACTCAAAAGAATGAAGCTGGACCATTATCTTCTATCATATAAAAAATAACCTCAAAATGGAGCAAAGGCCTAAATGTAAAACCTAAAACTATAAAACTCTCAGAAGACAAGACAGAGATAAAACTTCATGACATTGGATTTGCCAGTGGTTTCTTGGACATGACGCCCTAAAGCACCAGCAACAAAAGTAAAAATAAATTAGTCTATATCAAAATTGAAAACTTCTGTGAATCAAAGGGTACCCATCACAGGGTAAAAAGGTATGGGAGAAAATATTTGCAAATCATGTATCTGATAAAGGGGTGTAATATCCAGGATAGATAAAGAACTCTTATAACTCAACAACAGAAAACAAATAACCCAATTAAAAATGGGCAAAGGACTTGAAAAGACATTTCTCCAAAGAAGACATACAAATAGACAGCAAACATATGAGGTAGAAGCAACCCAATGTCCAACATGAATAGATAAGCAAATGCAGTGTATGCATACAATAGCGTATCATTCAGTCTCAAAAGAATTTTAAATTACGACCTCTGTTACACCATGGATGAAACTTGAGGACATAGGCTAAAATGAAATCAGTCAGTCCCCCCAAAAAACAAATACTGTATGATTCCATTTATACGAGGCCATCGAGAATAGTCAGAGTCATCAAAACACAGGACACTTCACTGCTGATTTCACTTTGCTTCCAAAGGAATGGATGGTTCACAGTGGTTGCCAATAACTTGGGGGAGTGAGAAATGGGGAGGTATTTCATGGGCATAGAGTTTCAGTTTTGCAAGAGAAAAACTTCTAGAGATTGGTTGCACAACAATGTGAATACACTCAACACTTAAAAGTACTTAAGGTGGTAACTTTTATGGTAGGTGTATTTTCTCATAATTAAATTTTTAGTTAAAAAAATACTAATATAAGATCAGGAAGGATGTATGTTTGGGATGTTTATAAAGCATGTTAGCAACGTAAGCACTGCCCTCATGCTATGCCCTGCCCTTTGAGAAGTGAGGGGTTATACAAAAACATGTACACCCCTGCCGAGATCTTCCATGAGGAACAGCACAGAAAATGGGATGTCTGCCCAGGGTCAGCAACAGTGATGGGACACCATTTCTCAAGGTGGCTGTAGCCACCATGGACTCCCACTAACCTATGAAGAACTGATGTGATGGATTAACCATTATTCATACATCGGGAACCAACACAAATGAAATTTGTGTTTTGAAAAGGGAGAAAAGAGACAGTCTTGAGTCTAGATGTTCCACATAAAATTCTTCTTTGGAATTGGGTTAGGTCCTTTTAGTTCTTTGGTATTTCAGAAAACCTCACTGTCAGAGGCATGGCTCAGTCTGTATAATACATGATGTGTGGCAGAAATAGCTTCATCCGCTCATTTCTCTGTGCAGGTTCGGGGCATGAACAAATCACATTTTGGATCATCTATAATGCATCTACTCAGCAAACATTCACTTAGCAACCAGCATGGGCTAGCCCTTGGCCAGGTCTCAGCGGCATAGAGGTAAAATTAGATGGAGCCCCTGCCTTCAAGGAGACTCAGTCACATTGAGGAGTCAGAGACCAAAACCTGTTAATTACGTTTCTGGAGGTGCGGAATCCAGAAGCGAGAGACAGCATGAAGCACTCAGAGAAAAGAGTAACGATCTCAGTGCAGGTGGAATTCAGGCTTGCAAGCAGGGGACTAGAAAGAGAAGGGGCTAAAAAGTTACTGGGTTAGAACCAAGTGCAAGTTAACTGTAGCCATCTGGCAGTGTTTTCCATTAATGTTGTCCCCAAAATGGACAGGTGCCACGGAGACTACCAAATGGTGCTTCACTTCACTGCTGATTTCACTTTGCTTCCAAAGGAATGGATGGTTCACTGATCACTTCCCTTGGGAAGGTTTGAATGCATCCTTGGCCACCTCTTGAGAGATTCACGTTCCAGTGAGTTCAGAGTGCGGGTGACAAGAGTTCACAGCAGCCAAGGTTTTGATCCCAAGTGTGTCTGTGCCCCGCTCCCTAGCTATGGGGCCTTGGGGGAGTGATTGAGCAGGCCAGTGTCTGGAAACACACTATAACATGGGAGCAAGGAGCTCCTATCTCACCGAGTCCTTGGTTGGCTTCCATGAGGTAATGGATGTCGAGTGCTTACTTAGCCAGTAGAAAGCATTTCGTAAATGGTATGAATGGTATTCATCCATTTATTCATTCTGTCACCAGACAAGTAAAGGGCACTATTCAAGACCCTGGAGATTGAAAGATAAATAAAGCATGGTCCTCACCACTCCAAAAGCTCCCAAGCTGGGGGGTCAGACGTAGTAATTATACCACAGGACAACAATGTCAATGTGTTTACTCTCCACCACTTCGGCCCCCTGAAAGAAGGGGCCTCTCCAGTTTATCTCCATATGGAGGATGGGACAGAATTCATATTGGCTTTACTAGAGTCTACAGAAAGCTAAGGACAGCTCTGGAAAACTGGTGACAAAGAGGCAGAGACTGAAAGGAAGGGACTTGGGTGCTATACTCACTATCTGGCCACAGAGCCTCTGAGACCTGGAAAGGACCCTAGCGACCAGTGAATGGATCGACAACTTCACTCTACAGGTGAACAACATGAGCCTTCAAAGACCCCATGAGTGGCCAGAGGTCGCTGCATTCAGTTGGGACTTGCTCCTGCAAGAGTGTTCCTTCCCCTCTCTCACACGGCTGCCTCATCCCTCTTCACCTTCTCTTTTTAAATCTGCATTTTTCTCTCTTTTCTTTTGTTTCATAGCCGAGCACAATCTTCACACCAGAGTTCTCAAATGAAGAGGGGAAACCAAAAACTGTCCACTAGTGGTGTCCCTTTTTACCTCCTAGAAGCTGAAGCTCAGGCAGAACTGAGCTGTAGAGGATCCTGCTTTCTCTTCCTTCAGGAGCACCTGTATGGGCTGCCTTCTGGCTATATTGCTCCAAGAGGCCAAACGCAATTTCCCATGGGCCTGGCCTGGGGGCTGGGAGGGGCAGGGAGGGGCGGGGAGGCACTTGGAGCCTAGTCACAGGGATCCAGGGATCATGGAATCAGCAGGATCAGTCTAAGTCTACTTCCTAAGGTATTATCCAGCTCTCCACTTTTTCCCCCACGTTGAGGCCCAGAGTAAGGCGCTGGATTGGCCAAAAGTTTGACTCTGGCTCCTTCACTTTGTAGTTAAGAGACTCGGGCAAGTCACTCATCCTCTCCAAGCAATACCACCCGCCTGTAGATCATTAGGAGGACAAGATGCCAGGTGGAAAGCAGCAGCTTAAGGCCGGGGGAAAAGGTACTGCTTCCAGGATGGCAGCAAGAAGGAGCAGCCGGGGAGGCTTGTGTTAGCAGTAGTGTCAGAATTGTCTTACCTAAAATGTACAAGGAGGGTGCCGGGGTGGCTCAGTCGGGTAAGCGTCTGCCTTCGGCTCAGGTCGTAAACCCAGGGTCCTGGGCTCGATCAAGTTCTGTGTCAGGGAGCCCGCTTCCCCCTCTCCCGCTCCCCCTGCTTGTGCTCTCGCTCTCTCTCATGCTCTCAATCTCCCTCAAATAAATAAAATCTTTAAAAAATAAAATAAAATGCACAAGGAAATTCCCAGTATTCCATCTTTGACTTTTGAACTTCGTAACTTCTGCATTTAGCGATAAAATGTACTACTGCGAAATCACATTGTCCACTGCCACACACACACACACACACACACACACACACACACGCACACGTCATCCCTCTTCTAATCACCCTAGAAACACTAAACCTTTGAGGAAAACTAAGGGTCAGAGGTCAAATTCCTGACACCAGGTCATTCTACCAGACAATCAAGAAACAGATTTGAGGGGCACCTGGGTGGCTCAGTAGTTAAGCGTCTGCCTTCGGCTCAGGTCATGATCCCAGGGTCCTGGGATGGAGCCTTGCATCAGGCTCCCTGCTCCTTGGGGAGCCTGCTCCTCCCTCTGCCTCTCTCTCTCTCTCTTTCATGAATAAATAAAATCTTAAAAAAAAAAAACAGATTTGAAATTAGGTGTCTGCCACTAAGCCCAGGATCTCTCTGCTCCATTCGCCCCTGTCCTTCTCAAGTCATACACAGATTCTAAACCAATGCTGCAGTTTTCCTTCCTCTCCTCTGGCAGCATATCATGAGCTGCTGGAACCCCCTCCCAGCACCCGCCCCCCTTCTCCCTCATGCAGTTAAGGCCTCGCCTTGTATCCTTGCAGACATTCTCCCCGACACATTTCTCCTCGTGGGACATGTGCATTCGTAAATGTGATTATTTCCCCTCCCGAACAAATACAACTTGAGATCATATATCTTTCAACAAAGATTTCCTTTCACACATCCACCCGATGTCTGTTAAACAACTACGCAGTCCTTATAGGATTCTGCTGCTATTGACCAGACCTGCAGTCCCTATTCACCCTGAACATTTCCATCATCCCAGACAGCCTTGTTCCTTGTGCTAAAATTATAACCAGCTTCCCCTCTGCCAGAGCCCGGCAGGCCTTTGGCATTTCATGCTATTTGTGCTTCCCTGTCCTTGTGTGGGCCATTCTGTCCCATATTGAAGTGATCTCACTGAACTCCTCAAGGCTCCTTTGTACCCCCTTCTTCTGTGGCTGGCTGCCTTCGTGAGCCAGCTTTCTGCCCAGCTCAATGCTCCCTCCCCTCGCCTGTGTCTCTCCACCTTCTGCAATTGGTGTCCCACCTATGGTTGGCCTGTTATCTCCATCGACTTTCTTTTCTGCTTCCACCTCTTTTTCCGAAAGCTCCTCCTCCCTCCCTTTTCTTTCCCTGAAGCCTCTGCACTTCAGACAAAGGCAGCCCTTTTGGGGGTGAGCTCTGCTTCCTACTCTCACAGCTCATTTCCCCTTCTGGGTTTCTTCATCAGGTTTTTCTCTTTCTTCTTTATCCCTCATTACTTTAGCACATCCCTTCTCCATGACCCCAAATCTCTCGTCTTCACCGAATACAGCTCCCTCTCACAAACTTCTCCTTCTCTTCCCCACTCGGGAGCCTCAACAGCATGATTTCAAAACGTGCCCAGGGATCTGTATTGCTTTTTCTTTTATTTGGGGTCCTTGAAGTTGTTCCAGCTGTGCTTGTCTCCTTTTTATGTCGTTCTTTTAGAAAAACGTTCAAAGACGTTCTCTTTCACACCACCAGGGTAACTATCAATTCACGCGTCAACCCTCCGTCCTGTTGCACAGAGACATGGCTGGAGCCTTGTTTTATGTACCCCCAAACACACCGCCTCCCTTCACATTCCTGTTGTCGCTGCCTTGGCTCTGGTCCTAATGATTTCTCTCCTAATCCCCTAACCCACATCCCTGCCTTCTTTCTTGTCAATTTCCATCTGTCCATCACACCCCCTACACTAGACTGATTCCAAAAAGCAAATCCGTCTATGAATTCCCCAGCTTCTAAGGCTCCAATGGCTCCCCGTGACTTTCAACATAAAGGCGAAACTCTCCAGTATGGAACACAAGGCATTCCCTCATCTGGGCCCTGCCTACCACTACCAGCTCAAATCCCTCCACTCACCAGCACCCCAGCTCACTAGAGGACAGTAACACGGGAGCACTTTGCACCCACGTGGGTGCACCTACAGTAGGAAACACCACGGTAGTTCATGCTGCTGAGTCTCTAACTGGGTATTCTTCTGTGGGGAATGCCACTCCTACCTCATTACATGTATGATAAACTCTTACTATCCTTTTTCTTTGATCCTCTTATCCTTCTAGCCTCAACAACAACAACAAAAAATGAAGGACGGGGGTGGAAGGAAGGGAGGAAGGGAGAAAGGAAAGAGGGGAGGAGCAAGCAACTGCAGAATCTATACTCAGAAAACTTCTTGACTAAAAGATATCCCTCTATCAATTATAATGAAATTGTTCCTCCCAAATGAAATGTGTGGTGGCTAAGAAGCCCTACACTTCCCTTGACAAAGTCATTTGGATACCCAGATGCCCTAATATAAACCAGCATCATAGTAACAATAAGAATAGCGAATATGCCATATTCCAGAAGAGGGAAGAGTTCTTTACATATGTTAACTCACGGATGCCTCAGTAAATGATGAGGAAGCAAACATGTTAATTAATTTGCTCAAAGCCACAGACCTTTTAGTAGAGGGCCAAAGTGCAAACCCCAAAAGCAATGCTGCTAACTTTGACACCAATACTGCTGGGTGGTCTGCTGTGGTACTCTTCACACACACCAAATTTTCTTTAAAAAGTCAGTATCTCACATGCTCGCGGTCTTACTACAGAGGATGAAGGTTTGGCCTCTTAAATAGACCATAACATTCCTCCTGAAGCCCATCGTGGTGAAAATGATATGGAGCTTGAATCAGAAGACGTGATGGGATTCAGCCTCTATCTCTCTTGTTCATTAGCTGTGTGGCCTTAGGCAAATCATTTAACTTGGGCCTCAATTTCTGCCTGTAATGGAGATATTAACACCTAGCCTCATAGGGATCCTCAAAAGCCTAAGTGAGACAATGCCTCTAAAAATATTTTGCAAAAGGTACTCATTTCAATTCTATCAGCTCTAGTCAGGCACCAAAATAACCACGATTAGTCTCCTGATATGAAGATCACCCGGAGCTCCTTAATTCGTGAGTGCAAAATACTGTAGGCAGGCGCCCTGACTTCATCCCAGGGCTGTGAATAATCAGAGCCCTGGCATGTAACCTTTTTCTCATCCTGTATAAAGTTACTGCTGCTCTCAAATCTTCCCTTTGGAAGGGACCTGCAGAGACGATTTCAGCTTTCTCCCATATTGAGACAAGGAGAAACCTCAAGAAAGCCAGCTTTGATCCTTTTCAGTTCATTTTGTCAGCCTGTCACGATGTTTATCTTGGGTTGTTTTTTTTTTTTTGCTATTTCTCTCTTCTCTCAACTTTTGTTACAAACCTTAACTTTACTTATTGTTCCAGCTGATGGCATGGAGGAAATCTACTTTGGGGGTATCCAAATTCCCAACTTTCCTCCTCCAGCAGTGGCTGTGTTTCTTTCTAAATCTGCACACCCTATGGCTACCACGGCCATCTCGGCATGCTCCCAACCGGATCATCTGTCGTAAATAGGTGAAGGCTTTCAACCTTGTTCCCAGTGACCATGCTTTTTCTTCAGCTGTCCAGGAGAAGCCAAACTGATCCATACCACAGCCAGTCTGTGCACAGAGCTGCCACTTGAACCCAGCTGCCCTGCCCACAACTAAAGCTCATTCCAGAATAACACACTAACTCCATATTACGGTTCCAGGAATATTCATTCATTCACAAGTATTTAATAGCCCAGCACTATGCTTGGCACTGGGGACACGCTAAGAGGCAAGAGGGACACAAAGTACACTCAGAGGTATGGACAAAGAAGAGGCTGCCACAGAAGCATCTGCTACGTCTTCATGACAGAATTTTCTGGAAGGCTGTGACACTAATGAGTATGCTAACTCACAAGTGTTTATTATAGAAGCTATCATATGTAAGAGCACCACGAAGAGCTGCCAAGTCATGTTGCTAGCTGCCATATCTTCCAGATCTAGCTCCCTGCTTGGCACCTGGAAGGCAACCTAAAAATATCAATTAATCAATGCTTCCGCAGACGTAGTTATATTTGAATCTCTAAGAGCATGAGTCCTGTGTGTTTCATAGTTCATTTATTTACCTAACAACCGACATTTACTAAACATATACTATGTGCAAAGAGATGTTGTGGGAAACAAAGAGAGATGTAAGGTGTACGTGACACCGGAGTCTTGACACTCGCAGATAAAAATAACTTTATAGAAGATTGTCTGAAGCATGCATCTAGCCATGCATTCAACAGTATTTTTTTAAAGGTAGATGAATACACACACACACACACACACACACACACAAAATCTGTTTCAGGCAAGCATTTCAGGAACTGCCCAAAACTGGTGCTTATACTGGTTACCAAAGAGAGAGACGAGGGGTGAGCAGACTCAGGCCCGTGGGCCAAACATGGTCCACCACCTGTTTAGTAAGTTTTACTGGAACACGGTCATTTCCGTATTGTATCTGCCTGCTTTTGAGCTACAACACCAGAGCTGAGTCGCTGCGGTACAGACCAAACGGCCTGCCAGGCCACAAATATTTATTATTTGGTTCCTTTCTTTGCTGGCCCCTGACATAGATGACTGAAATGGAGAGAGAGAGATGACATCCATCCAGACAGATGTGCACATGTATCTACAATCCAGAAACTTGATTCAAGAATTTGCCCATTATCCTTCCCTGCTTTGGCCATTAGTTTAGACAGAAGTTCTCAGCGTCCCACCACGTTGTGATTTGCGTGTTTGAGCAGGTGTATCTGTCAGGCTTTATCATGTTGCGCAGGGAGAGAGAAATGTTGAGACCACTCTCTTAGACCTTACCACGTTATTAGAGCCAACGCAGGTACAGCTTTATTCAAAGCAATCACTTCGCTAACGCTGGTTGAATTACATCCCCCTTTTTTCCGAAGACCTGCTGGGCACGATGTTGCAAAGACAGACTGCTGAAGACAGAGGGCTTCAAAAACTGCTGGCCATCCAATGAAAACATTGTTCCATTAGCCTCTAGTCTCCAAGTACAAACAGAGCCTTTGTGGTTGTCTGAAATAGGAGAGATCTCAATTGCTGTTTACTGAACCATAAACCTTGACAAAGTAGGTTACTTTCAGGTCCCAAACTAGCTTCAGATTTATCCTTTCCTCAAGGAACTACGAAAGAGACTGAGCTGTATGTACCACAACCCTTTTGTTATGTTAGAATTAGGGGTTAGTGCAGAAGGAAATGATTTTCAAGGAGCCTTCTTACAGATGCCTCTGGAAAACAGTGGTTGACAATGCCCTTAGAGCAGTGTGTTTTAAAATGGTTTCTGTAAACACTATTTAATAAGTGTTCTATAAGAATAGGGAGGAGTGCCACATCCATAAAAGCTCAAAACAATGAGTTAAAAAATGTTAAACATAATTTATGCTTTCCAGCAGGACTTCTCAGAGCCTTTAACCTGCACATTATGAATCTCCAAGAGGATATTCAATGGAAATAGGAAATGCAGGATTTCCCCAACCTAACTTGATGAAAGAAAGCCATTATGGGTCTAACCTTCCTTGGAAGGTAGCTTGGGAAATGTGGTCTTTAGATTACAAAAAGTGGGGTGCCTGGGTAGCTCAGCCAGTTAAGCGTCTCCCTTTGGCTCAGGTCATGATCCTAGGGTCCCGGGATCGAGTGCTGCATTGAGCTCCCTGCTCAGCGGGGAGTCTGCTTCTCCCTCTGCCTACTGCTCTCCCTGCTTGTGCATTCTCAAAGAAATAAAAGCTTTAAAAAAAACAGATTGCAAAAAAGTTTCCTAATAGATGTGAACTTCTTTACATACTCTCTTAAAAAGCATTTACTCCTAAAAAATTGGTTATTTTTGCCATTCTGCCCATCCAAGGAGCAAATAATAACTATTATGCATGCTAAATCCTACATTATGACGCAGTACCAAGGGGGACAATTTCTGTGGGAGCAGGCTTTGCAAACCTCAGCCTCACAAACTGGCTCTAAGCTATCAGACTGGATGTCACGTACAACAAGTAACTTCCAGAAATGAATTTCCCTGGAGCCAGGACTGCAAACCAAGAGCTGCTTTATAAGACACTGAAATTAATCTTCAGAACAATCCTGTGATGTAATTATTTACTATTTCCATTTTGCAGATGGGGAAACTGGGGGCCAGAAAGTACCTTTCCCAGCTACAAAATAACCAGCAGTGAACCCATGTCTGTCCACTTCAATTTATACTCAGGTCTCAATACCACAGGCACTTGAACAATGAGTGCCAAAAGGACCTTCAGTAATGATGGAAATGATCTCGATCTGTGCTAACCACCAGCTCTCCTACCACAGCCACCAGCCACACGAGACTACTGAGCACTTGGAATGTGGCTGGTATGATGGAGAAACCGGGTGTTTTCTTTTCTTTTAATTAGCTGAAATGTAAATTGCCACAGGGATCCCGTGGCTACCATATTGGAGACTATATAGATCTACAGCATTCCTTTCTTAAGTACGAGGGCTACCCGACTCAGTTTTACAGAAACACCAAGTATCCGTTCTCAACCTCCAGTTTTACCTTATGTTACTAACCAATGAGCCAAAAGAGCCCAGTGGGTTCGAGGAAAGCTGTCTTTTGGGGAGTGGACAGTAGAAAAAGGAAGAGAAAGCAAGAAATGTGGGAAAATAGAGCACAAGCTAAAGGAACACAGCAGGCTAGGGGCATTTCTTGGAGGGCCAAACCACCTGAAGCATTTTAATAACCTATCAGGTGGCTAGGCAAAGGCAAAGCAAGAACAGAAGCAGTCTGAAGTCTGGGTTATTCAGAACATAGAGCATGCTCACTCTGAGCCACCATGTTATGCTGCCCTTGTCCTATCTGCTATCCACTGAAGCACACAAGAAGTTTGGATGCTCAAAACATGAGATGCAGGTTTTAGAAAAATCCATTTAACCGAGCATCTCCATGCTGAATAAGCCAGGTAAGTGAGTCTAATTGCATCATGAACCACTTTCAAGCGTGAGGGGCCAAATTCCTGCAGTCCTTTGGGAAGGTGTGCTTTTTTCCCAACTTTTTTTTGCTAACCTTTGATACAGATTCCAGGTTTTTTGGAGGGAAAAAAAAACACTTTTAGTTGTTAATTTTGTATTCTGATCATTTGAATGGCAAAACAAATTGTTGTTTGCTCTTTCACTTTACAATTTTAACAATTCATCAGCAGAGATATTATGCTAATTATAGAAATGCAGAGAGATTAAAAATATGAGCTTTGAAATCACACTGTCTGCTTCAAACACTGGTTCTGCCACTTCACAGGTACGTGACCCTGACTTGCTCTATACCTTGGTTTCCTCATCTATAAAATGGGACCTAGATTAGAATCTACCTCTTAGGAATGCTCTAACTACTCACAGAGAACCAGACTGTATACGCTTGTCAGTAAGTCAAGGACCCAGCTCTTCCAATGACATTGAATAAGTCATTTGTCCATAACAAGTCTGTAGGTTTTTTATCTTCAGGATGACAATAACAATGTTTCCTCCGTATGTGTGTACCCTATAAGGTTCACTTGAGCTAATGTAAATAAACATGCTTTAAGCAATATAATAAGTAGTAGTCATCTTATATTCATGTACTACATCTTTTTCTGGGGTCAAAAAGGAACTACGTATTCAATAGAAATCATAAAATGTTAGAATCAGAAGGATCCTTAAAAATCATTGTACCCAATCCTCCAATCCAACGTGGCCACCCTCTACAGTACCCTTTTCCCTCAAGTTTTTGCGCCTATGAAATGGGAAAGGGAGCGCCTTATCTCATACAAGCCATTTCACACTTAGACATTCCTTGGGCCAAAACTTGCTTTTTCTAACCTCATCTCGTTTGATGACAAACAGAAGAATTCTAATTCCCACTCCACATGGCAGTTTTTAAAATGTTTGAAGATGGTGATTATGCTCCACACTTCCCCCACACACCCATCCCTGCCAACAAACATGTGTCCCAAAGTAGAAATATCTCGGGTTGCTTCTGTTACTCTTCTTATTCTTTGAAGGACAATCGTTTTTTTCTTTTCTTTCTTGACCACTCTGCATTCTTCCTCCAGACACTCTCTAGTCTGATCAGTCCCCATGCCACTGACATTTATAGAGTCTACCCACAGCCATGTCATCGATGCCTGGCATGACAGGCGTGTCCTCACATACTTGAACTTCCGACGCGTCCTCCAGAGAGCAGAGAGGAGAATCCAAGATCAACTTCTTTAGCTACTAAATTCTTCAGTTAATCCACCCCAAGGCAGAACAGACATCTTGAGTGCCTTCCTGGGGACTCGTATGAACTTCAATTGACCCCCTCCCCCATCTCCTTCATAAAAATGGGCAGATATTCACCACATCCTCTTTTGCTTTGATATTAATGCTTTGCACTTAAGCGCAACAGTGTGCATTTAGGCCTTTTAAATTTTACCATGTTTGACTCCTTCAACCCTTCTCATGTGTGAAGATCAGTTTTTAATTTGGGCTTTCTGGTCGCTGTGTCATCTGCCAATCAGGCAGGCAGACTTTGCCCACTTTCTCCCACCACCCCCCCGCCCCAGCACACCGTTCACAGCGTGAACGACTTCCATGTGATCGCCCAATACCAGAGATACTAGATATTTAAGGCTTTCATTCATCCATTCAGTCAACATTGTTGAGTGTTTGAGCAAGGCCCAGAGGCAGCGGAGGGAAAAGCAGAGGACAACAGTCCCTGTACTGGGGGACACTTGTTGGAGTCTTCCAGAGACCAACCTGTATATGAAGAACTCAAACGTGGGGCCTGGTGTTGGTGCCGTGGAGCACGATGACAAGAGCCATCCATTTGATGGAGACCATCGAGGAAGGCCTGAGAGAGGGGAGAGCAACGGACCGGAGCCTTGACCTATGAGGAGGAGCTCAGCAGGCAGGGCTGGGGACAAGGGAGATAAGGGAAACCTGCAGGCAATGGGTTTTTAAATGATGCAAGTGACAGAATTATGTTTTGTTTGTTTGGGGACATTTTTCTCCCTTCTGGAAACTCTGCTGAGTCATAGTCCGGATACTAACTGTCCTCTTACAATCCTCTTCCTTGACTGCAAGTGGCTCATTTCACTTCTGTGCTTTCACTTGGGAGTTTATAATAAAAGGTATTTCTTTTCTACGGGAAAACCCAAAGCAAAACCACGCCATGTTTACAAGTCTGGGGCAGACTGCTAGCCTGTCTGCCACAGTCAGACCCCTGGAGGTGCTGGCCTGTGCTTGGGGACCGGCCACACAGAGGCCTTGCAGCACTTCCTGGGTTTTGTCCCATTCCTCGCGGGGTGCCCACTTCGCTTTCATTTTCTATGTGGCCTTTTATTTCCTTTGAACACTGACTTAGAGGTTGGGTTTGGGTTTTGAGTGTGTGCTTGTCCAATATTGAAGTCCTTCCACAGAAGAAATGCTCTCTGACTCCTGGTGGGGCTTCTGTTGATAAACAGGCTGTCACAATTCTGCCCTTGAATGTAGTCTCTAGTTTCAGCTTGAAATGATTAAAAACGGTTGTAGGAGACAGAGTCGAGGAATTTTTTCCCCTTCTCTTCAAGTGGAGGTCCCCTGCTCACCAGCAACATCATCCCAGCCACACAGAACCGAAAGGTAATGCAATGAAGAGTGACAGGTTTGTAGTTCACGGGTGCTTCTCTTTTGTGGAGGATGGGGGGAGGTTTGTGGATGGGGACTGCATCTCATTCTGCTTGGTTTCCTCAGCGCCATGCACAGCACCAAGCATACACCTGGTGCTTAATATTAATAAATATTGAATAAGAGAATAACATGATGAATGGATGGATGGCACAGTTTCCTGATCTCAAAATGAGATTGCTCTAATTAAATAAAATTTTAATAGTAACTCAGACCTGAGAGTCTAGGCTTATACCATTTTATAAAATAAATGAGGGCACTGACAGGCATATTTACTTGAATACTATGCATATGCTTGAGAAGGCAGGCCAGATCGGAGAATCCCAGGAACCTGTAGAGTACAGAGGACCCAAATGCTTCTCATCAGCTCACTGGTGTTGCAAGCACAGTGCTCACTGCCAGAATCCCATCTATATATCCTAGAACATCAAAGCTAACAAGCCCTCATTTTATGGATATGGACAGTGAGGCTGAGGGAAGTGACATGATTTGTCCAAGGTCAACAGCTAGTAAGTTGCACCGCTTGGACTGAATTTATTGCTGCTTACCCATGAAAACTGATCATTCACATTTAAGGCAGAAAACTTAAGGCATCAGCTTGAGCCAGAACAGACCTAATGGACTCAATGAACTCCAGGGTTTCCGCCTTGCAATGAAGACCCAGCGAGTATAAGACGTGGGGAGCCAGAGCTGAACTGAAAAAGATCATTGCTCTATGATGGACAGTGCTAGATTATATTGCCTGTCCTACTTTCCCAGTGCTTGGGGTACTCACCGACTGTGGGGCTGCCTATGTCCAGCACTCACTGAATTCAAATTACAGGTAATTTCCAATGGATTGGGAGATAAGAGGGCCTTTGGAATTATCATTAAATGTCTTTCAAACTTCAAATGGAGCTAGCGTTTCACAGCTGCAAGGGCTCATCCCCGGGAGGGCTCACCTCCCAGTATCAACGGCTGGAGATCTGAAACACCGTTACCGAGTGTCTGCAGGTCTGTGCAAGAAATGAACGGGGCATCAGTACTGGAGACTTTATTTTTCAGGTTAATTTTTAACACCTGAGGTGGAGAGAATGAAAAACTAGTGGGCTTTCAATCTAGACACTCCGACCCACCCTTGCCACCTCTCCATCCCTGCACCTACAATGGTGGTGGGGCACATAGGAGGCACTATTTCAAGTGGCTAAAGGAACAAAGGCTATAAAAGGTCACCTGACCTGCCTATGAACACCCCCCGCCCCGGAAGTACCAAGCTAGAGGTTTTTTCCACAATGCAACAAACTTACACAAGACACTGTATGAAGCAAGATGATGTAGGGACTTCAAGCCAATATCTGTCTTTTTTTTTTTTTTTTTTTTTAAACAAGTCACCAAGAGTGTTTTCCCCATTGTCTCTGGTTAATAGTAACATCTTAGGCTGGTCCACTTGGGAGACTTCCCAAGTGCGAGCCCTAAATTATCTCATGTAGCCTGGGCTGTTTATTTGAGACACTTCTCCTCACGTGAATCCACCGCATTACCATTTAGTAATGCTGAGGAAAGGGAAGCAATCATAGCTTGGGCCCATCTAGGCACATTACACAATTCATACACAGTGCAATCACGAAATGGGATTTATTCAGTCTCCGGCACTGACGTTGATGTGGCTCAAACCTAATTTTCTAGAGGACAGCACAATTCTCATTGATTTGGGGAGATGTATTCACATTGTCTGGCTTTGCAGACTAGCTCTTCCAGAGCCCATGCAGAAACAATCTCAAAACATTAAAACACCAGTGAGGATGGAACAAGCTCTCTTTTCTTTCTTAAAAGCACTGGAATGACCATACCACCAAAAAGGCCACATTCTGACATGACAGGAAATCACATAGCATGGCCCTACCATACATAAGGTGCTGAATAATCAGAAATGTATAAAAGGATTCCATTATAGGCCCCAAATAATTTACCTGTCCACTCAACTGCAAAAATTTGGCATTTCATATACATGAAAATGAAATCTCCCTGAGAAACCACTGAATTTACTCCACATGGTTTAAGGATCCATGCAATTTCACCAGAACTATATAGGGGTCCCCTTTCAGATATATTTGTATCTGTGTTTATTTTTGTGTTTCCCTGCACAATCTCTAAAATGTAATGCAAAGTTTATCCATACAGTTGCCAAATACTAATCGAGTGTCTCATTGCAAAATACTTTTCCTATATGGAAAGATATGTGTGAAAAGGCACTTGCCCTCAAGGAGCTCACAGCTTCGGCGGGGGAGGGGGGGAAGATAAGACACATAAAAACACCCACTCTGATATACAGTATCATTGGTGAAAAGTATAGTAAGAACAGAGAAGGACAGAGCCTAGGATTGAGGGAACCCAGGAAGACTTTTGAGAGAGCTGAGAGCATGTGGATAACAGCGTACTAGACACTAGTCATTAGGTATTACTATAGATGAACAAAAAGTATCAGTGTACATAAAGATCAGAGGGTTACTGTGGGCAGGGATCTTGGGGATCATTCATCCAGACCCTTCTTTCTCAGTCGAAAAAAGGTAGGTCCAGAGAAGTCAAGTAAGTAGCTCAAGGGCACATAGGTCTTCTAACCTGATACGAGACCCCATGTGTTCCTACCAGGTCCTAGGACTCCCTGATACACAGCCTATCAGAGCTCCCTTTCTTTTACCTGCCTTCAGGTAACTCAATTCAGCACAGGTGACTCAGCAGAGGCAAGCACAGAATTTCACCAAGACTGTGCTCCATGTTTTAGGTTCTTTCTAAATACGGAGAGCTTGTCTCTCATTCCATCTGAAATAAAACAGCACTGAAAAGTGAGCTGTGTTCATGACATTGCCTGCGTCATTATACAGTAATGACTGACTAGGTAAAAGTTGATAATACATTAAGGTGACACTGTATCTGGATTGAGCTCCCCACCACCACTCCTGCCACAACGAAAATGAAGTAAAAATATATAGACAGATAAAGATAAGACCCCTAATTTCACGGTACAGTAGATGTTAGGACAAGAAATGAACTTATACCTAGGAGGTCAATCTCATCTTATAGTCGGGGAATATTAATTTGCTGATACGCTTTATGCTGGAGAGTTTAAAGGAAAATTGGCATAAGTGGTACTACAAGATTTCAGCCTCTCTTACGAGGCTGAGCAAGAACAGTAAAAAGGAAACTGTTTGAGCCACCATATTTTATTACACGAAGGGCTGAATCAGAAAATTGAAACATTAATAAAATATTTTCTACATGGACTTTGCTGATGAAATAACTAGCTTCATGCTTTTATGAAGATCTAATATGTAACAGTCACGTTTAAGGGCAGTGAGTCCCTTTTTGTAATTACTAATAGGGATGGTTTAATTACACCCGTAAGTCCCAAGATATTGCTGCAATACACCAGCTGGAGACTGAAGTACCCACTCTCCACCAGATTCCTAGATTATCTGAAGTCTGACACGTAAATCCCATCAGCTTTGATTCAGATACTTGCAGGAAGGGGCTTAGGCAATATATCTTTTGCCTTATTCATAATAAAAAATAATCACAATAGACGCATCGATTTACTTACCTCATTCGCTCTCTAGGGCCTAGTTACCATACTTCCCAGAGAGGAGAAATTAGCTTGTGAACATACTGTTACAAACAGAGCGAGGCCGGCACAAGCCAAACACCCCAATGCTTTCATCATTGGAAGACTGGGCCCTCCTTGGGGTAAGGGAATGGTCCCATTAAATGACAAAAGCCTGCCAAGTCAATGGGCAGCAATTCACAGGACAAAAAAATCCACCCCCTTCCCCCACAAACTGGCTTTCCTAAGAAGAGAACCAGGGGAACCAAGGATGCTTCAAAGATACGGTGCAGCGCACATCAACAATGCAGCGTGTGCCTGCCTAACACGGTTCCTAACTCAGCGGTAGTCCACGTAGTTTACTGGGGAGCTCACCTCAGCTCTGTACACACCTAGGCCCAGAGCTGACCAATGAGCATGAATTCTGCTTCCCCAGCTGTGACCACAGGAACTGACTCAGGAATGAGAACTAGTTCACCAAGAGCCAGTTCTAGGCCATTCTGTGGATCTGTGGGGGGGAAAGTCCTCTCTACTTCTGCTAGGGGCTGGGCTAGTAGGATGGAAGCCTAGATTACTGGCGGCCGTCTTTGCCACTATTTTGGGAGAACCCACTAACAAAGCCAAGGGCAGGGAGAACACAAAGCGGACGTTAGAGCCCTCAGCTCTAACCATGCCGGCAGCCAGACTGCACCTAGATCTTGATACGCAAACCAAGGAATTCCCCTTTAGACTGAAGTCATACTAAACTATGCTCTTGTCACTGACAACCTGAACAGTCCTCACATCAGCAAAATTTAAAATTCAGCTTCTGAGTTACCACGGTAGCTGGCACGTGATGTATCCTCTACCAGCCCTTGGTCAAAATAAAAAGAATGTACACGTAGAAAGGGAAAATCCAGTATTTCAGTATCTGTACCAGATAATTAAAAGAAAAGGCCAAAAGATAAAGCTAGATGTTTCATAGATAGGTCTGTCTAAAAAACAAACCCGAGCCTAGGTCCACTCTACTCTTTGAACCAGAACAGCATAAGCCCATGCTGTGCAATATGGCAGCCACGAGGTCACGGGGTGATTCAAACTAAAACTAAATAATGCTAAAAATTCAAAAAACATCAGTTTCTCGGTCACACTAGCTGCATTTCAAATGCTCAGTAGCCATGCATGGCTAGTGGCTACTATACTGGACAGTGCAGATATAAAACATTCCCATCCATCACCGCCAAGAGTCCCGATGGAGCATGCTGGCAGGAATCCTGCCCATTTCAGATGTGAGATGCAGTCACTATACTAACCAGAAAATCAAGCTGCCACAAAAGATTGATGAACAGAGATATTCATCAAATAATTATTTATAATAAAAAAGGATGAACAACAACTTAAACATGCAAGGGAAAAGTTAAATGAAGATTCAGGTCTGTAAAGAAATCTAACTGTTAAAAAAGGATATGTAGAGAGTGTTTCTTAAAGAGATATGGGAACAAGATGAGTTGTTCTTTTTTTTTTTTAACAAAAAATAGTGCATTGACCACATGAATTCCACAAAGCTAAATGTTTGTAGCAAAAATAATAGAAGACATAAGCATATAGCTCATTTTTTAATGCATTCTGTGCACCAACTAATGAGCTACATGCTTCATATGCATTATCTGGTTTAATCATGAAAATATCAGATAAAAGAGACAATATCCATATTTTTATTTCACAGGTGAGAGAAATAAGACTTATCAAGAATAAATAAAAGAAGAAGCCTGGATAGAAACCCATATTCATCTGACCTCAATCTCTAGCCTGTTTATCTCTGTAACTCAGAACATTAACAGAGACTGCTTCTGGGTAGAAATATTATAAGTGACTTTTTTCCTTTCATATTTCTTGTGTGTTTTCCAAATTCAATAAACAAGGGATTATTTCTTAAGGAAAAAAAGAAAACATTCTGAAAGAAAAATACATTAAACCCGACTACAGCCACTACATGGTTAAAAGGAGGCCGCTGTATGCAATGGATCCGTGCTGAAAACGGGTTAATTATGAACACCAGGGGCTTTCATATTCTGCTGAAGCTTCTGTTCAAATCTAATTTCTCAAAGTATATTGCTAGACGCTAATGAAAACCCAAAGAGACACACGCATTCAGGAGATGGATAGCCAATGAATTTTCTGTTGTTTTTATAGTGAACAACTTTTTTATATCCTAACATTTTTATGCCAGCTATGAAAAAGATAAATAAATATTTATGACATTCACTCAATTCCACAGTAACTACTAAGTTGCTCATGTTCTCACTCTGGTTTGAAACGTGCATATTTTAGAGGCTGGGAGTCAAGGCTCAACCCTAAACAAGAACGCCACAGAACGCCGTCATTTACAGACCCTAAACCCGCTCATTTGACTCACTGCGGGGACTTGCCTTGGTGGCAGGACATAACAGGCTTAACCAAGGCAGCTGTGGAGTCAGACACACACAAACCTCAGTGCTGCCCAGCAAACAGCGAGGAACACACTGAGAGTACCATGGGCACTGGTTTTACCCTGTATCAGAAGCATTTGATCAGGAACAACAGAAACGGTGACTGAGGAAACAAAATGAGGACGGATCTCCCCCATCCAACTGTCTTGGAGAAACTTGCCCTTACCAAAAATGGCCCAATTTACCCCTTGGTATATTTACTGAACTTCCCTTTGAGAGAGATTTATGTAGTCATAATATAATAATGATCAAGAACAGGCCAGAATCCACCAATGGGTGGTTCCTGAGTAAAATCAGCCCACGGGCCAGTTATCTTTAGCCTACAAATGTTGTTTTTTTCCTGTTGTTGTTTAATTAATTTAGTGCCACATTTTTAAACTGATGAATTTCACATTTAAAAAACAGATTTCTTGGGCTGCCCGGGTGGCTCAGTCAGTTAAGCGTCTGCCTTCGGCTCAGATCATGATCCCAGGGTCCTGGTATCGAGTTCCGCATCGGACTCCTTGCTCAGCGGGGAGTCTGCTTCTCCCTCTGCCTGCCGCTCACCCTGCTCATGTGCTCCCTCACTCTCTCTCTCTGGCAAATAAATAAATAAATATTTTTTTTAAAAAAATACCAGATTTCTAGCTTTTCTTGAAAAAGCTGAAGACCTGGCTGCTTTGGTCCAGCACTCTCTTATTGCAACCCCTGGCTGGAGCTGAACAGTGGCTTACCCAGTGCCCCCCAATGCCTCTCCTGGACTGTTCCACTCAGCAATGTCAACTATGCGGCCTTTGTAGGCACCTGAGCTTGCAGGTCTGGTCATAGGAGGCCCCTGAGAGACCATTAAAATCCACCATACCTGCCACATACACATCCTCATTTCACCTAAGTAAATATAACCACATTTCTCCTTACCCAACCTGTTCACCCTGGGTAAGAGGAGAAGGGTGAGACCTGCCCAGGAAAGGCTGTTTCACCACCATCCACCCAACCACCACCTCAAGGCTCACATGGCAACAAGGTGCTCCATGAGCTGGAGTACCTGCTTACCTTCATGGCCTCCCTTTCCCTGGCTCTGACCACCCTGCCGTTTATGATTCATTCATACCAACTCACTCATGGCTCCGCAAACATGGAGGTGCCCATGTCTACCTTTACTGTGGTCCCCTGACCTAGAACATGCCTCCTCCGTGCATTTGTCGGTTTGAGTCTTCCCGGGTAGACTACACCTGCTGTCACATTCACCCAGCACAGTACCTGGGACATATTTACTGTAAGAAAGATCCATCAGCAAACTCCAGCTCACCATCAAACTGCTTAGCTTAGATGCTGGCAAAATTCATCCCTCAGCTAATCCTACTTTTTTTTGTTGTATTTAGCCACCATGGTGTCATCTGTGCATTTGGGCTTCACAGACCAATCCTCAATCTTGAGAAGAAAGCCTATGTCTTTTACGGCCATATCCATGGAGCCCACCACTGTGCGAATACCCTGCAGGGGCTCAATAAATACTGAGTAAATGAGTGAAGGGACAGAGCACAAAGTACTTCCCCATAAACCATTACTCCTTGTAATGGACACAGAGGTAATGACCCTCCTCCTCCTCCTCCTCACCATCACCCTCCTCATTACTATCATCCTTGCCACCAGCACACCGTCTCCAGAGAGCAGAGACCCAGTGCCCACAGCTTTAGGCAAGGGCGCTGGGGTCCAAATGCACACCTCTGTGTCTAACGTAGCTGCAGTGTCGCCAAAGGGGTGGGAGGGACCGGCATCCCAAGGACCGGGATTATGCGACGTGCTGCCGCCTACTTCTTCACACCCTCCCAATTTAAAAAACAAAATGAAACAACTGCAGGTTTAGATCATATCCAAGGCATAGTTGCCATCGTATCAGCAACCTGTAATACACCTGGAAGAGAGCTGGCTGAATAATGGAGGCATAATTCAATTCTGGTACTGACATGCCTGACGTCTTTACCTACAAGACATATCTCATATCTTCTTCCTCTGGAGTTTTCTGTAAGTTATGGATTAATAAACTTTCCCTAAGAATGCAGCCTTATTAATCTTGCAAAATACTCAGAAAAAGAAAATATTTTATTATGCCCATGGAAAGTGAATTATGATAAACAAAGTCCCATGTGTGCTGACAAGAAATAAAGTTGCTTTCTGCAGCAAATTGTATTTGTGATCCTGGTTGTTTCCTCTCCAGTCAGATTTGGAGTAAACAAAATAACAACCTGTGCGGATCCCGATCTGTGAAGACAATAGGGGCCACCAAGGTCACAGACAACCGTGACCCAATTTCTGAGGGGAGAAAGAGAAAATTTGCACGGGGTGGCATTTCGTCAAGCCCCTCCTCTGAAAGCTGGGAAAAAAAAAAAAGCAGAGGCACAGAGAGAGGAGGTCTGCCATCATTCAACTATTAAATTCTCTTCATGATATTGAAGAATGCCCTTTCAAAGGGAATAGCTGTGTGACTTGGTGCAATCTACCTTCCTGGTCTGAAGGCGGAGGGGTGAGGAAGAAAGGACTGTCGATGCGCACCAGGCACTGTTCTAACTGTGTTGCCTCTCTCCCTGTGTGTCTAATTGTGGCAGAACAATTAGAACAAAAGTGTGAATAAGAATTCATTTTCCAATGGAGGCTCCAAGAGTTCAGGGTCTTGCCCATGGCCACAGACCTAGTTATTAATCAAACCTTGGTTTGACCATCTGTAAAATGGGGATGGTGACACCCACCCTGTCTGTCTGATAAGATCAAGAGATACCTGAATGGTTGTTGCGTGAGAGAGTGTGTTTGTGTTATGTGTGTACATGAAATGCTACAAAAATGTAAGATGACCACAGCTGGAGTGCAGATTTACCTATATATTTATTCACCTGCTGGCTTCCTTCATTCCATCTAAGTGTTGAGTACTTAAATGTTTGAGGCAGCCAAAGCTTCAGACCTAAAGCAGCATGCACTGCAAAGGGAACATAAGTGGTAGCAGCTCCACGATGAAGCCCTTGGTGACCCTGAGACATGTGAGCCAGCTCTCCAACCTCAACAAAGTCTCCACATCTAGGGACCATGTGGGCTGTTGGGCCAGGCTACCAAGGAACCCCGCTCTAGCATTCGGTGATCCCAGAACGGCTATCCTGTTTGCTGTCTATGACTGGGCCACGCTTCCACTCCTTCTCCCTCTGTCACATTGAAATACAGAGTCACAATCCAAAATTCCTGGGACCTATGTGTTCAGAATGCAGATTTTATTGTGCAGTTTAGAAAGGCAGCATGTCCCATGTCATACACTTACCTTTTAGGTATTTGGACTATCCCTAGCTGGGTCTGGAGTGAACCCCCCTCCCCGTAATCAAATTCATTAATACCTCTCAAGCCATATGTATGACTGTTCACACTCAGAGAGATCAATAGAGATTATAAGTAGTCTCGTGTCCGTTCAGGTCAGATCAGGTCTTGCCACTACTGGCAAGAATGAATTATAAAATACTTGGACTTTTCAGAGTCTTCTAAATTTGGGAACCGCGGAAAAGGGACTGTACGGTCCTACTGTTAACTGTTCTACTCACCAGGGCACTTGACACAGATGTAGCTCCCCCTGGCAAGATGGAGATTCAATGCCAGGGGTCCCTCTCACCATTCGGCAAGGGAGGTGGCATGGGACAGCGTGGGAGGGCAGCTAAGAGGAGGAGCAGGGCTTCACTTCACATTCTCGAGCTCTGCAATGTCAGTAAAGACTTATGTAAGAGACTAGGTTTCCTGGCATCGGAACTAGTCCTTTGTCTGCTTCTCTGTGATCCACTCCCAGCCCCTTCCCCTGTCCGCTGGGTGTGGCAGGAAGCTGAGCCCAAGTCCCATTCCCAGGCTCCTTGGCCAACTGACTTCTGGTTAGGGTCACTCGGTGGGGAAACCTGGCAGGAGAGGCGGAGGAGAAACCAGGGTATCTGTCTCCCTCTCTCCGTCTCTTTCTGCTCCAAGGCGGCATCCCGGGCAGTGGCCCAGTGTCCTCGATGGATCCCGCCCAGCACTTGTGGGACCTGCTCCCACCGTGCAGCCTCTGCTATGTTTACAGCGGCCCCAGTTCCTGGGCTCCGGGACCAGTGCCCCTTCCCTTTGTGCCTGTAGCTCGAGAAGGAGCTTCCTGCTGCCACTCCGTCCCACTCTCAGCTCTTCAGACACATGTGTGATTGTGGGAAATCTTTCCTGTGAAGTCTCCTCCTGTATTAAATTCTTCCTATTCAGCTACCTGGTATGTGTCTCCTGACAAAACGCTCACCAACACAGTGTCTACTGTTAACACATTGTTACGACCCCGCAGTGTGGCTGGTGCAGTTTTGGGGTGTGTTCAGGGACAGTGTCCAGAGACACTCTTCCCCCCTGACACCCAATGGTTGGCAGAGTTTCCATCTTTAAGCTGTAATTTTAAACCAGCTGCAGACAACCCACGAAGAGAACAATCACCCATGTAAAATACCTATGTTACCAGGGGACTGGGCAAGGAACTAACAAAGTCTACCTCCGGACTGCTCCCCCAAATACTCCCTCCTCCACAGAAACAATGCATGAGAGAGGGAATAAAGCACATTGCAGCAACTGTGCAAAATCACGCTACAGACCTTTAAGTTGAGAGCCCTTTTGTTGTTGTTGATTTCATGCAATTCCTTTGAGTTGATGAAACTGGAAGGACAACAAAAAAAAAAAAAAAGAAGGAAAAGAAGAGAGGGAGAGAACAGGACAGGAAAGGCACAGTTTGGGAATAAAAGGAGCTAAGGACATGTCCCAAAAGGAAGCATTTAAAATTATAACAGAAAGCCATTATTTTGTTTTCAAAGATTCAAAATAAAAATAGCTCACTAAAGGAACAGAACACTTTTCCCTCTACTGCAAAGGAACTGCAGTAGGCATTATAAACTAGAAGGAGCAAGAATCTAAAGGTGGACTTCCTTGAAAAGCTAAGCCTATAAAGCATGAAAGACAAGTCGACAATGCCCTTGAGAAACTCTCAATCTTGAGAGGAATCAAGAGAAACAGACATGGAGCCGGATAACAAAGACATAATGAAGTATGATGTTTAAGAGTCTGAGGCTCCAGAAGCCTGAGAAAGATACACATGCCTGGGAAAGGCAAGCAGAGGGAGGCATCAAACTTGTCTAAGCTTATGCTGTATGATCCATATTTTTCTTTTTTATAAAAGGCAATGTCAGTCCATTCTCCCAACCCCCTTCCTCCCAGCCCCTTCTCCTCCCAGCCATGTTGATTTACGGCTACTAGAATCAAGACTTCTCTCTCCACTGATACATTTGGAGCAGTCAAATGTATACAGAATGGTATCTGACCTCACTCATATGAACCCATGGATAGCAAAGAGAAAATACAGAGTGTTATCAGGGTAACCAAGTGATCAGCTTCTCCTTCCCTTAATTTTGCTTTAATATGACATCCTCTTTTTCATCAACCTAAAGTAGTATGACACATATTATCTTCACCCCAGAAAATACAATGAAACATGATGACAGGATGTGAGAAAAAGGGGAAAGAGGTACAACAATCAGCAAGGGGAGAAGAAAAATTTGAAATTTTATCCACACCAGTATCCTAGGGGTGACTTCTGGAGAGAAATGAGTATCTCCTCTAGGTCTTCAAATATAAATACTATTTGAATGGGAAAAAATGATTGGGAGTGGGCTTATGAAAGAATTAATAACATAAGGAATTCCAGAGAAAGAGAGACACAGACAAACAGCAACAGAGAGCGGCGGGGAGAGAGAAGGATAGCAATCAGCAAGTAATCATCATCCCATGGGCCATAGGTAGACATCTGTCCTGCTGTCCCCATTTCTGCAGATATGTTACAATGTCTATGCGTAATGGTGATTCCTCAAATAAAAAATGCTTCAGTATTTCACTACATGATCAACATAATATACTTGAGGATGGTAAGTCAAGGTGGTGAGGTGGGAAGAATACCGATATGGGTGCAAGGAGTCCTGGATCTCTATTCCAGCTCAGCTTGATGTCTTGACGTATCTTTTCCTTTCCCTACACCTGTGGCTGCTGGAGGTAGCAGCAACATTCACTGGCCTGAGACGTGCCTGGAAAGTTGAACCACACCATAGCTACTGGCCAAAATTTGGCCCTCAGGCAACCAGATGACTATGGCTGGCCTGAAATGCCAGACCAGTGTATCAGGAGCCAGACTCTGGCCCCCAGCCCCCGGATCATTTACTCATGCTAGACAGAGTGTCTAACCAGTGAAGGTCTTTGCTATCCCCGCACACTCCAGGGGAAAACCAGAGACATCTTTCAAAGACCCCTGCCGCTTGAACAAGGTGACTGTTACGGGGTTTGATCAAGTCCTCGGAGCCCCATTCCTCACTTCTGCGTTCCCAATGGGCCAATGGGACAAAGGACATCCCCTGCTCTGTCCCTCTGTGAAGGAGGGTGGAGGATGTTCTGGGCATCAAATGAGAGCATATAAGACATCTAGTAACTTTTTTTTTCTTTTTTTTTTTTTTAGAGAAAGAGAAAAGTTGGGAGGGGGAGGGGAAGGAGAGAGGGAGAGAGAATCTTAAGCAGGCTCCATGCCCAGCACCAAGCCCGATGAGGAACTCGATCTCACAACCCTCAGATCATGACCTGAGCTGAAATCAAGAGTCAGATGCTTAACCAACTGAGCTTCCCAGACGCCCAAGGCACCTAGTACTTTGTAAGCAGTCTGTGAGCACCACTTTTTCTCCTCCCCTCCTAATGCCCCACCATCCAGAGCAAGAAATACAGGTGGGATATGATGAAAACTAATACATAATTAGAAAATACAATCTTTAGATATAGTATTTACAACAGCAACTACTAAAATATAAAGCACCCAGAAATAAATCTAATAAGAGTACATACCTTTATGAAGAAAATTCCAATCTGTATTGGAAGACATTAAGAACACAAAAATGGAAAGAGGTAGCATGTTTATGGCTGGAAGGACTTAGTGTCATAATGATATCATCTCCCCGAATTAGTCTATAAATTCAATGTAACTCCACTCAAATCTCAAGAGTATTTTTGTGTAACTTTAAAAGTATAGAATGAATATGGAAGACAAAAAGCCAAAAAAAAAAGCGCCAAGACATTTCTGGAGAAGGACATTGTGGGGATTTGTCCTGCCAAATACCAAGGCTTATTATAAAGCTATAATAATAAAGAAATGTGGTCTGGACAAAGAGTGGACAAAATATGTACCTTGAAAATGACCCTAAGTGACTGCATGACTCTTTTATATACGGAAGAAAATTAGGAATAAAATAAATTGCTACCTCACACCATACACACAGACACACACACACACAAACACACACACACACACACTCCACATGGATTATAGAACTTAAATGTGAAAGGCAAAATAATAAAACTTTTAGAAGATAATAATGGAGAATATCTTTAGGACATCAGGGTAAAAAAAAAAAAGACTTTCTTAAACAAGACATAAAATGTACTAACCATAAAAGAAAAGATTGATAAATTCAACTACATTAAAATTACTAAGTTAGATAGCAGAAGGTTGGCAAGATTCCAACATGTATGTGGCCTATAAATCTATTCAGCTTCCCAAAGGAATATATTACAGTAACCTTTTTGCATTCACTATGTTCTAACAATACACACCATAGCTCAGATTCAGCATATGGTTGGCCCATCTTTGACTTCATCCACAATTGGATTACTGGCACTTCTGGTTTAATTTTCATGTCTGAATGGTTGTGTTTTATATTTAGAACTTTTGTGAGCATGCATATAATACTGCTTAGAATGTGTCCTCCAATTCAAGACAAGCAACGCCATGTGCCATCATCCTAGTGCACGGGCATCTGCAGGCAATCACGAGGGGATGGCAGTCTATGGCATCTCGTCCTGACCCTCTGTGCACTGTCTGCATTGTTGATGGTCATTCAAACCCAAAGCTGATTCTCATTCTGCTATCTCCTGGAATTTTATTACTACTCCTAAAACTCCTTGGAGAAATCAGTACTGGCGAAATCAAGGAAAGAAAATCGTGGGGGTGGATTATCAGCTGTGATCAACATCCAGCCGCACGGGAAAAACTAATCTACTATCTCCCATATAACCATGATTTAGTACAAAAAAATGTCTCCCCCACTGAGACTACAGGTCTTCCACTTTGTTTGTCCTTTCTTCCACTGTTTGTCCTTTCATTCTTTCTACCACGCATCCCTCAGCAATATTCCAATGTTCACTACATGTTGACATGTAAACAGTAGTAATTCATGAATACAGGCTAGTATAACATAAAAGGAAAATGTCTCCCAAATGACATATGTTTCAGATGGAGCTTTTTCAAGGAGATGTCCCTCACATATATCAAGAGAGATGCTTGTGTTGGCATGACTATGCCTAATGTCACACCCTGTTACTTAATAGTAAGTTATTTCTTGGGGCCCTAAGGATAAACCTTCAAAGTATTTAGTGTCTGGGAACTGAGTAATTAATTATATTGTCATTTACAAATATCCTTTTTTGATTGAAAGCACTTGGAGTTATTCTTCCTGTAATGGAAGAGGATAGCTGCTTTACTGAATCACCTATTGTAATAGGGCAGATTTGGGTAAGTAGTTATCGTTAATGATTCCAAACGATGTCAAGAAAACATGAAAAGGACTTGCAGTCAATATTTGTTAACTATTCACTTAAGATCCAGATTACAAAACAAAACAAAACAAAAGAGCAACAAAAAATGTTTTCAAGATCTCTGATCACAAAGAATTTCAATATTGTCAATGAAAAACAATTACTTTACCTCAATCTTTGTAACCACATGAACTTAAAGTACCACATGAGAGTGCACACATTTAATTCAATTCAGCAGAAATTTATTGAGCACCTACTACATTCTAGACACTATTAAAAGGAGAAGCTACATTTCCTTCTTCTGAAGAGCTTATAAATGTCCTTTATTCCAGGAAAATTCCCAGGTAGAACAACTATTTCTTTATTATCTCTGTAGTGACTAGCTAGAAACTGAATGAGAATTCAATGGCATTCTGTTTCTTCCAAAAAGAATATTCAAAAGAATTATATGGAATGATAAACACCAAATTTAGGACAGTAGTAGTTACCTCTGGCAGGAGGGAAGGAAATATGATCAAGGAAAAGGAGGCTTCAACTGTATTTACATGGCTTTATTTCTTAAGCTGAGTGTACTTAGCTTCTTTCATACTTTTTTTATTGTACTACTTTTACTGTATTTTTATACTTTTTTGTATGTCTTACATTTACCATACTACATTTCAAGTCACACATATTACTTTTATGATAAAATTAACTCCACTTCATAAAAATCCTAAATGATTACCTACAAACATGTTCCCCACTCTATCTCATAAGACACGAAAAAGGGATCCTTGAAATCAGGGGGCTTATGGCAAGTAAGTTTAAAAGATCTTAATGATTTCAATGAGTTTTCTTTTTTTTTTTTCTTTTTTTTTTTTTTTACCTGTAGGAAACCTCTGAAGCTTTAACATGTCAGTAAATTCCATGTCTTAGTAAGTTATGTAATTCAATGCTTTCCAAATTTGGGGGGGCATAGAACTTTTCTCCATCTGAATGTTCTTTTGAAATACTCATCACCATCTTGGGGAACCCGGGTGTTCCTTAGGACACAATCTGGAAAATACTCTACAAAATAATCCATTTCAGTCACATATTGTACATAACAGCCACACCCAGCTATGCCTGTCTCCAAACCAATGATGAACCTTCATGCCCACCTATCTTTGCCCACACAGTTCTCCCAGTCTGGATGCCTTCAAGCCCTGAGAAATTCTGGCTCAACCTTCAGCTTCCAGCTGAAATGCAATCTCTTCTTTGAAGCCTTCCCCTCCCTTTCCTTTCTTCAGATGTAATAAATTACTCTCCTGGAAGCTTCTAGGGCTGGACAGATATTTTCTGTACCGTATCTCACCCTGTGGCAGTAATTTATGCATGAGGTAGAGTGCCTAGAGGGCAGAGACTGCACCCTTGCATCATGGTACCATTCACAATGCCGGGCACAGAGCCAGAGCCACAGCCAGACACAAAGTAGGTGCTCAGGCAATTATGTGTTAAACGGGCATAGAAGCGATGTCTACGTGCATGACCGGAGTTTGCTTCCTCAATTTCCCAGAAGAGCTCAAGACATATTCGTAACTCTTCAGTCTTTACTAGCAAATGTGACACTAACAAAAGTAAATACAAACCAAAAAAAAAAAAAAAAAAGTAAATACAAACCTATCCAAAGACTGGAAGAGAGACAAACTCTGAGACAAAAACAAGAAGAGACAAAAGAGGGGGAAAGGAAGACTAACTGATGGACCAACAGATCACAAGTGTCCAGTCAAGAAACAGACTGACCAACAGAGAGAGTCAGAAATTGAATCTCAGAGCCAATATACCAGGTTGAAAATTTTGCAAGACTCACTGCAGGTGGTCAACATGGACTGGGGTTCACCCTGAAGTGTCACACCTGCCTGGCACTGCCCTGCTCTCATTTTTATCCCCTAAGCTAAACAACCCATCTGGACCATCACAAAACTTGTATCATTTTGGCTATGAGTTGTTCTATTCAGCAGAATTTTATTTCTGTTTTCCTTTCTCTTTATGAGAATCCCCCACTGGCATTGTAGATTGGTTATATGTCAAGTTCAAATAAAAATAATAATAATAAAAGCAAGCTGGCAATTTCTCTCCAATAGAATATACTGCATATTTCATGAAATAGAAGCCAGAGGAGTTTTATGATTCCTGAACCAAAACCTTCCCATATCTGAGAACTAAGTGGAAGAAAAATACAAAGAGCATCTCACAGAAAAAGAAACCCAATCATTTGCTCTCCAACCTAATGCAAGTGTTCAAGTCATTAACTGACATATTGTGTGTGTGTGTGTGTGTGTGTGTGTTTAACATGGGTTCATATCCTGCTATGCATTTCACAGACTGAGTTCAGTGCTAGTTTTCATGGACATAAGTGTACTTTCCAGAAGAGGGGTTTTCTTTTCCTATTGGACACTTTTCAGTACAGAACATCTGCCTGGCTCCTGCTCATAGTCTGGCAATACCTCTCCTGGCCTCAAGGTTTATTTGTACTTCAGGCTACTTCTCTATCCTGGTATAGGAGACAATCTGGTCCAGAGGAAAGAGCAGTGGACAAGGAGCCCAAGAATTCTGGGTTCCAATGGTGTCTCTCAGCTGTAAAGTCATATGTTTCCTCCAACCTGATTTGTTTTCCAATCTGTAAATGGGGAGAGTTGACTGTTCTACTACTAGATTCCAATCAACTAAATAGTCACTTTATTTTCCTCAAAACACTTACTGAAAAGGGCAATTCCATGGAGATTTTAGCATTATGTGTACTTCCCCATTTCCTTCACAAAGAAGGGAAATGTTCAAGGAAATATTTCCAATAAGCTAAAAAAACAAACAAACAAAAACACCAAAACCTTTCTCTGAAATCCTGAACTATATCTCTTTCTCCCTATCTCCCAGTTAGGAAAAAAATAAAAACAAAAACGGATACTGTTAAGATACTTAGGCCTCAGGATATCAATGACAGAGACCTTTTCATTATCAAAGGGAAGAATGTGGCTTTCATTTGAAGGATACCATTCATAGCTAAGTAACATTACATACTCACTACTGTTCTAAGCACTTGGTGTTAATTCCTATAATCGTCACCACAATCTTAGGTGGTGGGTACTGTTGTTTTATTATAAAGGACACTAAAGCATGGAGAAGTTAGAGAGGTTGGTCAAATCCACGCAGCTGACACGGCTGGTGCTAGACTCAGGCAGTCTAGCACCCAAGTCCAGACTTCTAACGACCTGTTATGCCACCTTTTAATTTTAAGAGTCTCTGCTTATCACAGTTGGTAACAGACAACAGCAGTAATGCAATTTCTGTATACCTACTTAATACTTTAACAGCACAGATGTGAACATACTGACCAATACCTATCATAAAGTCCCAAGTGTTCAAAATGTCTACCATCAGCCCAATGCCCTGTTGATAACAGAACAACACTCATTTTGTGTTTTAGCATCTGACTTTGGGAAAAATCTACAACTTACTCCTGCAGGAAGTCTATTCCATTATTCCCTGTTAAGCTTTACAACCACCGTAAGAGATAGCTGGGATCACCCCTCCACACAGAGGCAGCAGTGGTTAGGACAGACCCTGGAACCAGAAAGCTTGGATTTAAATCCTAGTTCTAGGGGTGCCTGGGTGGCTCAGTTGGTTAAGCGTCAACTCTTGATTTCGGCTCAGGTCAGGATCTCAGGATTGTGAGACTGAGCCCCACCTGGGGCTCCATGCTGAGAGTGGAACCTGCTTAAGATTCTCTCCTTCTCCCTCTCCCTCTGCCCCTCCCTGCTCATGTGCACTCTCTTTAAAAAAATAAGTAAATAAACAAATAAATAAATAAACCCAGTTCTATACCTTATTGGCTTTGTGACCTTGGACCAGTTACCAACTCTCTGTGGGCCCCCGTTTCCTTATCAATCAAATGGGAAAGAGAATACAACTATCCACCTCCTATGGTTATTTAAAGATTAAATAAACTAACACATGCAAAATGCTTAAAATGGTTCCTGACTCTTAGTAAGTGCTCCAAAAAGGTAAACTATACCTCTTTTATTAATAAAAGAGGTGATTCACTGAACATCACAAAGTCAGAAAGTACCTGGATTTGATCCTGGCCTTCCAATTCCAAATACCCCCTCTCTTTAGCAGGACTCCCCGCTATGACCAAAAGTTACCATTCCCTTGAAATCCAATTATATGTCAAAGCGCCCAATGATACCGTTTTCCCTATCAAATTGCTCAAAGGACACACAATGTAGATAATACCATCCTTGTTTTGCAAATAATGAAACAGAGGTTCTGAGAGATCAGGTGATTTATCCTCAATTACTTAACTCACCCAGTGCACACTCTGCCACAGTAAGCCCTAAATAATATTGAAAGTTCCTGACAACAGCCTTCGATGTATGCAATTTTTTAAAGTGCCATCTAAAAGGCATAAACTGTGATTTTCTTGCTTTGTTAGCTTTATTAGTTTGAGGGATTAAATTCCTGCAAAAAACAAAATGTTTGACTTGAGTGAATTATCAAAATGAAATGCTGCTTCAATTAGATTCTTCATCTGCCTGCAGGGTGGCTCCAGGCATCCAAAATCCACCAAATGCAATTTTTAGGAAGGGTCCTATCAGGTACCAAGCCAAACTCCCACCTCTTTAAAGGAAATGACTTTGGAGGGCAGAGGGGAGTGAAGAAGCAGATTCCTCTCTGGTCTGGGGAAGAGAACAAGAACAATAAGTGATCGCATCTCTTCCCCCCAGCCTCCCACAATGGTGTGTCTTGCAAATGAAACATACTGCGAAACAGCTTGTGAGATGAGCTTCATCAACAATAAGTAATTTTTATTCAGATTTTATTGTTGAATACAATGAACATGATTAAATGTTTCAGATATGCCTATTCAAACCTTAAGCAAACCACCAAGAAAAAAAAAAAAAACTAGTAAAAATCATCCTCTAAACCTGCTTTAGGAAGAGATTTAATTGCCAACTTGATGCTTAGAACTGAATTCCCACTTGATAGCCGCACTGCTCCCAAGAAGACAGTTAGCATCCCACCTCGGCCTCTGCTCTCATCCCTGCCAATCCCCTCAGCGTCGCCAAATAGTTACAATGTCAGTCTTTCAAATCACTGCATTTTGAACTAACTAAACCTTTATGAGGGCCTCTGTGTATGGAGAACAATAGCACTTCAAAAGCTATGTCTGCGAGTTCTTCAATACTCCATTTGAATGCTGGGGTTTCAATCAAGGACATCAGCAGACAATTTCTGATTGCTTAGAAGTTGACTTTTATACAGCTTTGATTAGGTTGCCCTTCTCAATAGGAAATCAAGAAAATCTTTGATCCCTTTCAGATTCCAGAATTGTCACCAAGCCCTGTCAGGACAGGAAGTGAGAGAGATGGGGGAAAGGGGTTGTTGGGAAGTGTTCCTACTCCAGCCCAGCTCTCCTCCCCTTCTCCCCCCACCCGCCCGCACATCTATCTTCTTGCCTGTGCAATTCAGGGTTCCATCCAGAAACACTCATCGTTGAGATAATAAAAGCAATGCGTGCTAATTCAGGGGGTGGAGATGGTTTATAATTTTATGGATTTCCTAAAGACCTATAATTGGCACATAAATGTACAAACGTGAACCGGATAATTAGGGGGTTCTGAACGTAAGTCACCTTTAATTTATGTGATTACTTGAAAACATGTTAAGTGTTATGAAGTGTCAGCGGAACCCCCACAAGGCCTTTATTCAAAACCATCAACATTGTGAAAGTGCGTGGAACCGGCCCGCAGGAGGGGAGCAGGAGGGGAGCAGGAGGGGAGCAGGAGGGCTGCAGACGCGATAGCAGCGGTAACTCGCTGGAGCGGCGTAGTAGCATCCATCTCGGAGGACTAGCCCGCCCGCTCGCCCAGCTCCGGGGCAGCAAAAGGCGCACCCGCTTCCGCAAGCTTTCCGCTCGCGGCTCTTTCTAACGGATCTAAGCCCGGGCGTGCGCCGGCCTCCAAACGCACCCACAGGCACCGACCCACGCGGGCACGCAACCACACTCGCCGACACGCGCGCGAGCGCACGGATGCCCGCTCCGGGGCGCTCTCCGCTCCGCCCGCCGCCGCCGCGCCTCGGGCTACAGCCAGCGCTCGTTCGCCGAGCGCCCCCGGCCTCCCCACCCCCATCCCATTCCTTCAGACTCTCCCAGCCCAGGCGGAAGTGCCCAGGCAGACCCCCAACAATGGGAACTTGTGTGATGCAGTTGGGGGTGGCGGGTAGTTTAGAGTGAAACATACACAATCTGGCGGGTCCGGGAGCAAGCAACGCAGGAGCCAAGTGGCATCAGCCTCTCCAAGCAGCTTTCCCTCGTGCCGACTCGCTCTTCCCCCACCCCCGTCCGGTCACCCTCACCACCAAGGGGAAAAAAAAAAGCTTTAAAAAAGTGCAGAGAAAAGACGCGCCCTCCCACCAGGGGTCACAATAATACTCCGCGGGACGGAACCAGCCAGGGAAGGAGAGTCCCGGCTGCAGCAACCCCCTCCGTTTTGAATTTACTTTGTACACTCATCCCACCGCCCCTTTCCGACTCGCGACACAATCTGCCCCCATCTCTGACTCCCTGCGTCCAGGTTCTCTCTGCCTCCGGTTAGGGCTTCTCTATGAGCCGAACCACAGGCATTTTAAAGTTTCCCCAGTAGGAAAAACAGAAACAAAAACAAAACAAAAACCCTGAGCTCTGCTTCCCAGGCACAGCCTCGAGTCTGGAGCAGAAACCAAGAGGCGCGAGCCAGGAAGGAGAGCTAGCGGGGCGGCGGGGAGCTTGGGGAATGGGACAGAGCGGGGAGCCGCAGAGAACTGAGTCGTCGGAGGACTCGGGAAAGGCTGGGGTCCGGGGAGATGCGGGGTCCAGCTCCGAGGGTGTCTGCGACAAGGCAAGGGTGAGTGGAAGAGACCCGCTTGTTCGACAGTTCGGGGCAGAGCCGTAGCTCCACCGATGAATAGGGAGGAGGGTCCGGCCGGGGGACGCGGCGCAGGGAGATGGGCTCGGGAGCAACCGGGAGGTTGTGGAGTGGAAGGGAGGGCTCAGCGGTGGATAGAGCCGGAATCGCGGCAGGGGGGAAGGAGCAGGGGGTCTCGGAGAGAGAAGAGTGTTTGGAGTGAGGACGTCTGGAGAGAGGACGCGCGTGGTCAGAAGTAAGGAGACTAGGGGTGGTGAGGGAGAGCCAGGAGGAAGGAAGAGAGGTCGCCATCCCCGCAACACCCCAGCCAAACTCCCACGACGGGCGCCCCAGGAGCCCTCCTCCGCGCCCGGGGCCCCAGCGGAGCCATCCGGCGCCCGGTCCCTACCGCCCCCGGCACCAGCCCGCGCTGAACTCGGGGGCTGCGCTTGCCCCCGCAGCGCCTCACCTCCGCTCGCCGAGAGCATCCTCCTCCGCTGCCGCAGCCGCGCAGGAAGCGGCTCCCCATGCCCGGCGGGCGGCGGCACTCAGGCGCGCTCTCCAGCCCGGGGAAGCCCCGGGGAGCGCCGCGCTGGGTCCATCCTCTCCGGGAGCCACGGGCCCGCGTTAGCGCTGGGGGAGGAGACCGCCCCGCGCGCAGCCCCGCCTCCTCCCGCGGCCCCCGTCCCGTCCGCCCCCGCGCCCGCCCGGCGCTCAGCGGCGTAGCTCACCTGCCGGCTCCCCGGCTGCCGCCTCCCGGCCGCCCGCGCGCGGCGCTCCCCTAGCCCCGGCCTCGCCGCTTCGGCTCCCGCTCCCGCTTCCGCCCCCGCCCGGGCGCTCTCCGCGCCGCCTGAGCGCGCTCGGAGAGCTAAGCTGAGTCGCGGCGGCGACGGGGAGGAGGCAGAGGGAGCGAACAAGCGAGCGGGGGCGCCGCGGTTCGCGGACGCGCTTCTGGAGCCCCTGCGCTCACTCCGCATCTCGGCGCGGACCGAGGCGAACGGAGCCGAGGGCGTGGGGTTCCCGCCCAGCCGCGTCGCGGGGAGCGGCTGAGGGAGAGACGGGGTCAAAGCTCCCAGCCTCGGCTTTCACAAAGTAGCCAGTGTTTTTCGCCACCATCACCACCAGCAGCAGCGCCCTCCCGACCTTTCTCATTTTCCTCTAGGGTCTACTCTTTTATCCGAGCCTCCAAACTTAACGCACTCCCAAGTACAGAGTGCCAGCGGGGAAAAGCCAGAGGCGGGTGCGGCGACGGCCGGTGGCCCCCTCGCCCCTTCGCGGGAGGGGACGCTAGCTCTCAGCGGCCAACCCTGGTTCCGCAGCCCCGCGTCTCCACTGAGGCTCCCCAGGAAAAACTGGGCAAGGGGAAGGGAGAAGGCTTGCATCGGTCTCGTTGCCGTCAGTCCTAGGAAGGGCCTCACGCCCCAGAGGGTATGCGGGCCCGTCCGCTCTCCCCACTCGCGTTCTTAGAATGCTCGGGAGAAGAGAATCTGCGGATTCGATTCGAACTTGCGACCTGCACGGGGTAAGGCCCCAGCCAGGACACAGTCAGTTGCTCCCTCCTTCTGGCCCTAGTTTACAAAGAGCTGCCAAGTCGCAGAAAATACCGTGTTGGTCTGAAATTCTTCTACCCTGAGATTGGGTTCAACTCCAGTAAATGTCGGTTGTGGTATAACCTGTTTCCAGACGCCAGAATGCCAGGTGTGGGAGAGAAAAAGTCAGATCAAGTGCTGCGCATGGGAGCAGGGCCGGAAAAGGGGAAGGAAGAGGCAGGCAAGAGTTCCTCAAAAAGTTGAATTTTATTCTTTTTAGGGGCCACACTCCTGTCCTCCAGCTGTGTAATAATAAAACTAATGTAGCAGATTTGGGTGGTGGTTTTTGTTTTTTTTTTTTTTTTTTTCTCATAGCTTCTGTCACTTACCCATGAAAATTTAATGAAGCATTTAGGGTTATTACCCCCAGAGTCAATGGGCTTAAAATATTTAGCCTAATGCACTCCTTGTGGAGCCAATACGTCCATAGCTGGTACATACAAAGTCATCGAGAGACCCTCCCTTTCTGCACAAAATTCACGACCCATTAAACTTATTCCGTAATAACAGCTTCTGTACAAATGGAAGCCCGAGCAAAGGGAGGCTGTCATGCTCCTCCTGAAAAGGTAGCAATTTACATAGAGACAAAAAAATTGATAAGGTCATTGGCAGGATGCAATCTTGCCAGAACAGTTGATCAGAGGAAACTCCCAGCAAGGTGGGAGGGAGGTGCCACCCTTGGTACTACGGTTTCTATCCACTTCTGGATGTGACCAGCACATCTAAAGGCGAGGACCAGGGAAAGGCTCAAATCTCTCCAACTTTTCCAAAGTTGGGAAGAGTTGCCACCAAACGCTTACGATTCATTTAGTAGGAAGTTCAGGCTCCCAGGCAACTCTATTAAGATTAATAAAACACTTCAGTGTCCTCATCTATAAAGACAGACCCCAGGGGTCTGAACTGCAGAGAGAGAAAACAGGAGACGTGGACAAGTCAGAGAAGACCTGGTTGAAATAGGGGAAGGGAGTATATTAAACAGGCACTACAGATATCTGGGACAAATGTCAGACCTTAAGTAATGGAACACAGGTCTAACTTTTCACGGACTCTACCAAAAACCACTGAAGTTCCTCAATGCTTTGAGGACACCCACGGGACATCAAAACCACTTACTTGCATTTTAAGACCCTGCATGTAACATTTACTGCCTCCCTCTGTCCTCCACCTCCTTCTGTTTTCCAGTGGGGTTAGGATTATGGACTTTGAAGGGAATGCAGGACACTGAGTTGGCCAAGTAATAGAAATGGAAGAGGTTCGTGTAAAACTCTCTCTCTATTCAATGTTGAACAAGGTCAACCACAGAAACTGGGCAAATTCCCATGACATCTAACAGGGGCAACAAGCTGCAGCTGTTCCCAAGTCCAGCTGGAAGAAAATGTGATACATAGATGGTAAGTGCACACAAGCCGCTCACCAAGGACTTGGTGAAGACACTAATAGTCTTCTGGGTTAAACCAAACCAAGTCTTAAAGCACTATTTTAAGTTACTATGCTAAACATATCAAGAAAGAACACACCTATAAGGGTATTGTTTCCTCTTCTTCTCTTTTAATAACAATGTCTTTTCTACTAAGTGTGGCATAAAGAAAAAAATCAATAAACAATCCTTTACCATCTACTCTGAGAAACAGCAAAGTAATAAGAAGAACAGCAAAGATGTATGCATTGCTTATTATGTTCCAGGCACTGTTCTGGGTGCTTTCCATACATTAACTCATTTAATCTTCATGACAACCCAGGGAGAGAAATATCACTTTTAATGTGTACTGGATAGGCTGCCAACTTTGGAATCTGATGGGCCTGAATCATCTTTGACAAGTTACTCACCTTTCTGCACTTCAACATTCTCCATTCTACTTCGGTGTTACCTGCTTCATGAGACACCTGCTTCATGAGATCACTGCAGGTATTAAGAGAACTAATGTAGTGGACATGGCTAGCACCAAAGAAATCACCTAGTAAACATTGGTTCTCCTTCTAGAGTAGCGCCAAAATAGTTCATTTTAGATCAACAAGCATTTATGGCATTCCTTTTATATATCGGGCTCTGTGCTAGGCAATGGAAATGACGATAAATCAGAAACAGACCCTGCTTTTTAGGAGCTGTGAGTCAACTGAATAAAAAAGCAAGGGCATGGGCAGGTGGATGGGCACAAATGGGTTTTATTGAACTTCACATAATTCATCCCGATGCACCTGATTCTCAAGCTACACAGACAGGCAGCCTGTATGAGTACTGTCTGAAACTGACCCATGAGTAAAAGTAAAATCAAATGTCAGAAATCATAAATTCAATTAGCAGTAATTACTCCTCCAATGAAAGGAATGGAAAGTAGCTCCTTTTGTATATTATATATTATTTAAAACTCAGTTTATTCCTATAATTTTTTCCAATAAATAAATAGATTTGTGCCATAAGCTCTGGGGGTTTCAAACACAAACTACATAGCCACTGTTTATCAAACAGTTTCTAGTGCTTGAATATGCCAGGATTGTGCTAATATTTCTATACACATAAAGCTCTCAAATTAGTAAAATTTTGAAAAATGTTCAGTAGGAACATTTCCACCAAGTTTACTAGAGACATCATGTGTTCAAAGTATAGTAGCATATAGAATGCACAAAATTTCAAAGGTTAATACCTAAAATATAAGCCTTGCACAGGCCCTTTCACTCAAGTTCATGTTAACACTCAGATTCTATTCCTTTACTCAAAAAGTGTTTGCTGATTGTTTACTCCATACCAGGCACAATGTTCAGCATTGGCAAAGAAAGAAAACAAAAAGCAAAACAAAACAAAAACAAAAATAAAACTTGTTCTCAAGCAACTCATAGACATATGAAGGCCATACGTCGTTATGCTGCATTCCAATACATGCTTTGGTAAAATTAAGTACAGCATGCTAGGGGAACATCAGATAGGAGCATTTAACACAGGGTAGGATGTTAGGAAGATTTCATGAAGGAAGTGATAATCATCTCAAAAGATAACTGAATAACCAGATGAAGCAGGGAAAGGTATTTCATTCAGGCAAGAAAAGAGAATGTGCAAATTCTTTAAGGGGGGGTGGAGGGGGGTGGATATAGTTTATTATATATAGGGAAGTGACATAAACAAATCTTAAAGGGTCTTGTTTGCCATATTCAGGACTTTGGAATTTACTGTGAAAGGGGTCAGATTTTTTAAAAAGCAGGAAAAAATATTTTGCAAACCGTACATTAGCCACACATTTCAGATACGTTTCTTACATGCCCTGGACTCAAGTAAGATGCCCAATTGCTATTTCTCTTCTGAGGTTAAAAAAGAAAAGAAATTTCTATAAGGCTTCATCAAAATAGAAGTTCCCTTCTTTTATGATGCTGGCCTTTCTTGACCCCAGGGTAAGGTTGTGTGGCAGTATTATTACTAAACTTGACTCTGGTTTACAGTTGCTATAAATAGGCCTCCTTTTATTTTTCCAAGGGGGGGTGGAGGAGACTAGCAACACTGCAATTGTTGTATTTATGCTACCAATCTGCTCTTTTTAGCTAAATGCACAGTAGAAACAAAGCGGAGAGCTAAAACGATCATCAAAAGGCTCTTAAGTTTTAACACAAACCCCAATTTTTTTTCACTCACAAAATGGAGCTTAACATGATGTTAGTACTTGAAAATAGGAGGAGACTAGAAGCTATCAGAAAGACCAAGTTTCCTGTGTCTAAGGAGTATGGAAACAGGGAAGAATCAGAATGCCATAGGATATAGTGCTATGTATTTTGTGGCTACTATGTTCAAGTTATGAGAGATACTTCCTTTTTTGCCTCTCTGTACCCATTCCTCCTTCATTGGTAAACACCACTCAGCTTTTGTTGGGGAACCATTTCCCCCACCCAGTGGTTTGGTTTCCATTTAGTTTTGGTAGAGCTGACCCAACCCCCAGCTCCAGGGATAAAAAGGTGCAACACAGCTGTTGGCCACAATTCAGGGATGGTCCAATCGACCTCTATACTTTCGCTAGAGCAACTAGGGAAAATGCTTTCTCCTTACCATTGGCCCAGAAACTGGAAAGATGGTAAGCCTGTAACTGAAATAACCCATTCCATAAGAAAAGCCTTCAGAGATCAGGGAAATACATATCAAAACCACAATGAGATACCACCTCCCACCAGTCAGAATGGCTAAAATGAACAACTCAGGGAAAAAACAGGTGTTGGTGAGGATGCGGAGAAAGGGGAACCCTGTTACACTGTTGGTGGGAATGCAAACTGGTGCAGCCACTCTGTAAACAGTATGGAGGTTCCTCAAAAAGTTAAAAATAGAGCTACTCTACAACCCAGCAATTGCACTATTAGGTATTTATCCAAAGGATACAACCATAGTGATTTGAAGGGGTACATGCCCCCAATGTTTATAGCAGCAATGTCTGTAAGGGCCAAAATATGCAAAGAGCTCAGATGTCCATCGACAGATGAATAGGTAAAGATGTAGTGTAGGGGCGCCTGGGTGGCTCAGTCGTTAAGCGTCTGCCTTCGGCTCAGGTCATGATCCCAGGGTCCTGGGATCGAGCCCCACATCGGGCTCCCTGCTTTGCGGGAAGCCTGCTTCTCCCTCTCCCCTCCCCCTGCTTGTGTTCCCTCTCTCACTCTGTCTCTCTCTGTCAAATAAATAAATAAAATCTTTAAAAAAAAAAAGATGTGGTGTATATACATATATATATATATATATATATATATATTATATAATGGACTATTACTCAGCCATCAAAAAGAATGATATCTTGCCATTTGCAACAACATGGATGGAACTAGAAAATATTATGCTAAGCAAAATAAGTCAGTCAGAGAAAGATAAATACCATATGACTTCACTTGTATGTGGAATTTAAGAAACAAAACAGATGAACTTGGGGAAGGGAAGGAAAAATAAAATGAAAATAGAGAGGAAGGCAAACTGTAAGAGACTCTGAACTCTAGGAAACAAACTGAGGGTTGCTGGAGGGAAGGTGGGCAGGGGGAAAGGGAGAATTGGGTGATGGGCATTAAGGAGGGCACTTGATGGAATGAGCACTGGGTGTTATATGCAACTGATGAATCACTGAATTCTAACCCAGTAACTGGGGATACAGTGTATGTGAACTAAATTGAATTTAAATAAAGAATTTTTAAAGAGGGAAAAAAAAAAAGAAAATCTTTCAGAGAATAAAATGAACAGAGAAGAAAACAGACTAAGAGGAGAGAAAATAGAGATGTATGAGGAAACTCTTGAAGAATGTCAGTTTAGTCATGCCTGAAGCTGACTACCATCCCACCACCCAGATTTTTCAATATGAGCCAAAATATTCCCTCTATCACTTAAGCTGGTTTGGATTAGCTTTTTTTCCACTTTTGGCCAAAAGAATTCTAATATACCATGTATTGTATTATGAACTTAATACTTAAAGAACTCCAAAAACCATTTGTATATTTTTATGCTTAGCCTTGTTCTGAGAAAAACATGAATTCACATTTTATAGGTTAAAATAAACTCAGGTTAAATATCTTACCCAAAGTTACACAGTCAGACTACTGGAAAATGAAAATTTTAAATGCTATTTATAAGAGCATGTCACAAAGTAGGAGTAGATTGAACAAAAGTCATGCAACATTTCTGCCCAAAACTTACAAAATTTTAATGAAAACAGTTAAAGAAGACCCAAATAAATGGAGAACACACCATGTTCATGGTTTGGAAAACTCAACATTGATGTCAGTTGTTCCCAAACTTAATTATACATTTAGTACAAACCCAATAAAAACCCCACAACATTTTTTTCAAGAAATTGACAAGCTAATTCTAAAATGTATGTGAGAATGTAAAGGGACTTAGGATAGCCAAAACAATCCTGAGAAAGAAGGACAAAATTAGAGAGCTTATCCTACCTGATTTCAAGATCTACTATAAAGCTACAATAATCAAGACAGTACAGTCTTAGCTTAGTCTAAGGACAGATAAAGTGATCAATGGAAGAGAATAGAGAATCCAGAAATAGGCCAACATATATACGTGGTCAATTGATTTTTTTTTTTTTACAAAGGTGCCAATGTAATTTCTTGAGGAAAGAAAATTCTTTAAAGTATGGTATTAGAAAAAATGGACAAACATGGAAAAAAAATAACCTCGATCCCTTCCTTCCACCATATACAGAACAATATACAGTCACTAAAATAGTAAAGATTCTAGAAAAGAACTATAGAGAGGATCCTCAAGATTTAGAGGTATGCACAGATTTCTTAGACAAAAAAATCATTGAACATAAAAGAAAATATAATAAATTAGACTTTATCAACATTTAAAACATGTGATGATCATAAGACAGCATTAAGGAAATTAATGGTAAACCACAAGCCCAGAGAAAATATTCAAAATACATATCTGACAAAGGACATAAATCCAGAAAATATAAACAACTCCTTTTAATTAATAATAAAAAATAAGCAACCTAATCAAAAGGGACAAAACACTCGAACAGACACTTCACCAAAAAAAAAAAGATATATTGAATAGTCAATAGGCACATGAGAGGGTGTGTGACATCTCTGATCATAAAGAATATGCAAATAAACTATAACGAGATATCGCTTCACACCCACTAAAACGGCTAAAATTTCGGAAGCCTGACAAAATTCAATTTTGGTGAGGATGTAGAAGTCTTATATGTTTCCAGTGGAAGTGTACAATGGTGTCGCCATGCTGGAAAACTAGCTGGCACTTTCTTATCAAGTTAAGCATACATCTACTCTTTGGGCATTTATAGGTGTTCCACTCCTACGTATTTACCCCTGAGAAATAAAACAAGTACACACACACACGTAATACACACACATACACACAAACAAACATACATACTAGAAAGTTACACACTTCTAATAGGTCAAAGTATAAACAACACAAATGTCTTTCCGCAGGAGGATGGATAAATAAGTTGTAGAAGAGTCATACAGTGGAATACTACTATGCAAGAAACAAAATAAACTACTCACGAGTACAGCAACATGGATCAATCTTCAAAAAATATTGAATGAAAGAAACTAGACACCAAAAATAACATTATTATGATTCCTTCTATATGAAGATCAAGAACAGGCAAATTCATATCTATCATGAGAAAAATTACAACACTGGTTGCCTCTGTGGAAGGGGATTGTCTGGAAAGGGGCACAAGGTCCTTTCTGGAATAATGGAATATACTATATCTTTAATGTATGTTGGTTATATAGGCAAATACGTTTGCCCAAACTGGCCAAACTACTCTTAAGATCTATGCATTTCAATATATGTTTATTTCAGCTTATTTTTAAAAATTTTAGAAGAGCAAGTGCAGAGAAAGTGGAGCAGTCAATCAGACCCCACAGTCCTTATGGGAACCATTCCATTATGGCCCAACACAGACATTTGTGCTAATGTTGCGAGTTCTAAATGAAATGTTATACTCTCAACAAAAAGAGTGTTCTATGTTATGTAAGGCACTACCAAAGCAATGAATGTGTGTGTGTTTTTTTTAAAGCATCCTTTAGGGGTGCCTGGGTGGCTCAGTCAGTTAAGTGCCTTCGGGTCAAGTCATGATCCCAGGGTCCTGGGATCGAGCCCCGCATCGGGCTCCCTGCTCAGTGGGGAGTCTGCTTCTCCCTCTCCCTCTGCCTACTTGTGCTCTCTATCTCTCTGTCAAATAAATAAAATCTTTAAAAAAAAAAAGTATCCTTTAAAGTACATTAATGCAAGAATGGTTAGGCCAAAACAGAGTACCCCCCCACAAAATGAAAGTACTGTCCAGCAATGCTGGGGGTGTCACCAGAAGGTAAAGAATTTCCTGGCACAGGAGATAACCAAATACAGGTTGGATGATGGCTTAGGAGAAATGGGATAGACAAATTCAAGCTTCCGATTGTGGAAGTGAATGGAGGAATGGAATCTTGAGCAATGACACCTTTAAGTTCTCCTTCGAAACCCCAATAGTTTATGATTCCTTGAAGAGTTCTTCTCAAAAAGCTCTGAAACCACAGTTATACTTCAAATGGTTCTCTTCTCCCTTGTCCCAGAAAGCCGATAAGAGACTACATAAAACTCTATACTGGGAGGTCTAGGCTGTGTGGTTGAATTTATATGAAAACCTCACAAGGAAAAAGTCACCACTCTTTCCTGGAAATGTACTGATGCAAATCACACTTTATAAAATATTTTTTTTTAATAAAAAGAATGTAATTGCTCACTGAATTGTAATATGAATGCAAATTAACTTACTGTAATTATACTGTGCAATTTTCTACTTTAAAAACTTAGAAAATGGAAGAGACCTGATAAGTAATTTGAACTGTAATTCTTCATTGTGTTCCTTCATTATGCAATGGTTACCATAAGCAATTTGCTCTGTTTTAATGTAAAATGTTTTTCCTTCATACCTTTACATTGGCAGGACTCAAATGAGACCATTCAGTATATACAGATACCCATGTTCCTCCCACAAGTACATTGTAGAAATAATCGAGATAAAATTAATACAGCACAATGGAATTTGCAAAAGATTCTTAATATATTTTCACTTTGGAACCTTTAGCACATTAAGTGTCTCTCCATCCTATGTCCTCAATGTGTTTTAAATAATCAGGGAATTCCTAACCAAATAGGAGTCAGATGATCAGCCTTCGTGCTTTAATGGCAAGGCTTTGGTATAGAAGTAAAGAAAATGGGTTTAGTCTCAGCTCTGCCACTAATTAATTGGGTGACCTTCCTCATGCTGGCCCTATTTTGCTCCTATGTAAATCAGAAGGTTGGGCTAGGTGATTTCCAGCTTCCATCCTAGCCCTTACAATCTAAAACGGCTCTGTAGTCATTCTTTGCTTTGCATTGTTTAAGCAACATGAGTGACAGTAAATTAATTTCTTATTTAGAATTAATGACTGTCTGAATGAACCACAAGCCCTCTGGTGCAGTCATTCATTGCTAAAGGATGTCTAACGCAAAGATCATCTGTGATGATGCAAATGTAAAAAAAATAATAATTACCTATTTTCATGCTAATAATAATTCACATGTGTAGTTCCCTCAGTGTGGTTCCTGTTATCTGCAAGGCGGAAAGACAGAGAGCTGGGGATCTCATTAAGCAGCAGCATAGTGTAGTGGAAAGAGAGCTAGGTAAAGCTTGAACTCACGAGACTTTGGTTTGGCATTTCTTTTGGCTAATAACCATACAAGGCTTCAGGAATTTCATCTCTTAGACTGGATGCCCTCAGCTACTTTCCTGGATGTTGTTAAGACTAAGCACATAATGAGTGGGAAAGTCATTTGGTCACCTGTATTTGTAAATGTCTCATTTAATCCTCTCAGCAACTGTGTGAAGTAGGTGCTCCTCTCATCTCTGTTTTTCAGCACACATACATATACACAAGCTCACACATACACCACACACACACACACACCCCACACACATGCACACACTCACACATACACCACACACATACACACAACACACACACACATATACACACCCAAAAGTAAAAGAAAGAGAAGCTAAATAACTTGTTCAGGGTCACACAGCCCATGACACTTGTCTGTCCTGTCTATTCAGAAGGGATAGTAATATCCCTTCATCTCTGAATTCCCATATCCAGGTAACCTTTTTTTTGTCTCAACATATATGATCTTCTTAGAGAAAGGGAACTATTTCATCTTTGTGCAACCAATAGTACTATGAACCTCTATTCCTCATCTATAAAATGGCAATAAAAGTACCTATGTTTCTCTAAAGGATACTCTTTCGTTCCCTCTTTGGCTCTTATCCCACCCACCCCCCCCCCATTTCTCCCTTCCTAAAAACCCAATTCCAATTTGGAGAAGTGTGTGGTTTCTCAGAAGCTATCTTCACCCTCAGCTCTGGATCGGAGCACATGACCTAAGCTAAGCCAGTCAGCAGGCTCCATTCCCTCTGACCAGCATGGTTGATTTAGAGGTTGGCAGAAAACCTGTCCAATCAGACTTCTGCTGGAAAACTGAGACAAAAAAAATATGTAGACCAGGACACAGCAGTGTAGGCTCCTAAAGGGAAGGAGTCTTCCCTTTAGGAAGGGATAAAGCTGGATCCAAAGAAGTCAAAGCAGAGAGACCAAAAAGAACTCATCCTGTCACATCATGGAGTCACTGTCTAAAGTCAGCATTGCATTAACAATAACATGAGCCACTATATCCTTTTGATCATCTAAGCCAGCATCGTTCATAGTTTCGGTTACTTCTGCCCAAACCATGCCATCAATGTAATGAAGTCATGAGTGAGAAATTGCCACACAATCATAAAATTTAGTAATTGTGATTATGACAACAGTGACATGATGACCGAGAGTGAAGGAGAGGAATGCCTTTCAACAAACGTGGCTCTGGGATTTCATGTAGATCAGCAATTTCCTTCAGTGGTTAAAAGATAAAATTAGTTCATTTTTCTGTGTTTCATCTAGATTCATTTTATAATCTTCTTCTAGGGGCATACTCTTAAATATCCCTGATCAAACCACAAAGATGATGGATCTTTTCCTGACCATGCCTTCTACGTGCTTGCCTCCATTCCTTCACTCAGGCTATTTCCTCCTCCAGGATTACTTTTCCCCATTCCCATGTACTGAAATCCTTCCCAAGTCTATGGCCATACCACCATGAACATGCCCGATCTCGTCTGAAATCCTTCCCAAAGTGTAGGACCTAGTTTAAATGAAGCCGCCCCTCATCATTCTCTTTCTGCTTCCTTTATATATTTTGCCTACTTAAAATCCTGATCCCTACCATGTGTTGGAGCCATTTTTCACATGTCTGGATCCCCCATAAGGGCTATAATCTCTTAGAGTAGATGCTAAGCTCCTTATAAACAGCAGGGAGAAAGAGATGTATGTGACACCTGTCACTACTCTAATTTCAAGGGTGATTCAGCTGATGTGGTTGTAATTCCACCATTGAACAGTCATCAATCAAAAGCATATATGGAGCACCTTATGAAGAGATGGAAAGTCTGTATAATTAGGAATGCTTAGACTTCAATCTAACTGGGAGTTATGGAAAAAAGACAGGAGAGTGGATGACAGAGGAAAGAAGGGAGGAAGGAAGGAAGGAAGGAAGGAAGGAAGGAAGGAAGGCAGGCAGGCAGGCAGGCATCCCAGTCTGGTTCCAGGTGCTATCACTTGTTCTCTCATCTGCATTATTGAATCACATTATGAATCCCTCTCTTATGAGCATCTGTTCAATGCCTGTCCCACCAACAGACTGAAAGCCACCACCGCAGCTTCCCTGTGCCTCATTTTCCTATAGCCAGCCCTTTCCCCAACCATGTCAATGTACCTCCAACATATAACTCAAATCCCTTCACTTTTATCACCTCTCCTGCTATCCCCCTGGACCCAGCCATATCCATCTCTGGCCTAGAACCGCCCTTTCCCCTGTTTTTACTTGCTTCCCAGAAACATAAATATTAGCTGCAGTAACATTTAAAAAATATAATTCAGATATTCTCACTTAAAACACATCAGTGATTCCTCATTGAATTCAGTTTCCAAAAGTCTTGATAAAGCTTTCAAATCCCTCCATGATCTGACCTAGCCTCAATTCACTCCACTCTCTCCCTGCTCATTATATTCCAGCTACAGTGGCCTTCATTCACTTCTACACACCCCCATATCAAGGCCTTGGCAAGTGATGTTCTATCTGCTTGGAATGGTATCTCCCCACGTCTCCAACAGCTTCTGCCCAGGCCCCAGCTCCTACGTATTCACTGGTGCTAGGTTAACTGTCACTTGTTTGGAGGTCTGACCTTACTCCCATCCTTAAAGAGTTTCCTTAGGCTAAAATCCTTCAAGGCACCTGTAATTTCCCTTCACAGACCTAATTACAACTTAAAACTATCTATGTATAACAATATGTGAAGTACAATTACATTTTATAATTATATTTTGGCTTAATGTCTATTTCCCCTCATAAACTCTAAGCTCCACAAGGGCAGAGTGATTGTTGTTTTTGTGTTTGGTCACTGTAGTGGGTTGGATGGTGGCTCCCCCCAAGATATCTGTCCATGACTTAATCCCCAGAATCTATGAATGTTACCTTATTTGGAAAGAATCTTTGCTGTCTGTGCATCTCAAGTTAGGATGTTGAGATGAGAAGATAATCCAGGATGGGGGTGTCTGGGTGGCTCAGTCCATTAAGTATCTGACTCTTGATTTCAGCTCAGGTCATGACCTCAGGGTCGTGAGATCGAGCCCCATTTGGCTCTATGCTCAGCGGGGAGTCTCCTTCTTTCCTTCTTTCTGCCTATTCCCCTGCTTGTGCTCATTTTTTCTCTCTCTCAAATACATACATTAATAAATCTTTTTTTAAAAAAGAAGATAATCCAGGATTATACAGGTGGGTCCTAAATCAAATTAAAAGTATCCTTATAAGAGGGGCGCCTGGATGGCTCGGTCGGTTAAGCGTCTGCCTTCGGCTCAGGTCATGATCCCAGGGTCCTGGGATCGAGCCCCGCATTGGGCTCCCTGCTCAGTGGGAAGCCTGCTTCTTCTTCTCCCACTCCCCCTGCTTGTGTTCCCTTTCTCGCTGTGTCTCTCTCTGTCAAATAAATAAATAAAATCCTTAAAAAAAAAGTATTCTTATAAGATACACACAAGGGAGACACAGAGAAGAGGAGGCAGTGTGACCACAGGGCCAGAGATTGGAGTGATGTGGCAATAAGCCAAGGAACAGCTAAAGACAGAAGAGACTGGAAGAGGTAAGGAATGGATTCTTCCCTAAATACCTTGTCGGGAGCCCAGCTGTATGGACACCTCGATGTTAGACTTCTGGCCTCCAGAACTACGAGAGAATAAATACCTGCTGTTCTAAGTCACCAGATCTGTGGCAATTTGTTACAGCAGCTCTAGGACACTAATACAGTCACCTCTATATTTCTCTATTATATCGCTGAGTGTTGATCAGTGATTACATGCCGAATGAACAAGTGAGTTTTCATAGAGCAAAAGTTATATACGTCCATCATTGTATACCAGATCTTTCCACAGTGAACAGAGCATACTAGGTGTTCAAATTATTTATTAAATTTTATTTAATTTGAATTCATTTTATAAAAAATACAGGCATATGAAATTTTTAAAGCTTAAATATGCAAAAGAAACTTAAAGATAACTAGGTAACGTTCTTCTTTTATAAATGAGAACTATAGAATTGAGAAAGGTTATTTGACTTACCCGAGGTCACACAGCAGGCTCAGGCTGAGGGAAATTGCATTTATTTATATAATTCCTATACCAACATCTACTAGAGTATCTTCTGTAAGTACAATTACATTATTCTAATTAAAATCATTTGCTATGTTGCTGCTGTCTTTAGTCAAAGACTCCAGCATTCATTGTCATTAAACTAGTTAGTATGTGTAGGTCTGCACTGATAATGAAATAAATATTGAACTAAATCCCAAGAATTGTAAGATAAAAATTTTATCCACTCAAATTCCAAGGAATCCAAGAGGGAATATCAACATTAGATAGACATTTACTATTACATTTTAGTTGATTTAATTATGATTTCTTTATTGGTATTCAAATATTTAAGCAGCTTATCAGGCATTATCTCTTCATTTAAGAATTCACCCCAAAATATATTAAAATGCATAGTGTAAACCAACTTACTTCAGTACTAAGGTTTTTTCCACTTAATTTCTGACTTAGGGATAACTCCACTTGAGGATTCTCTAATGATTATGGTTTAGATTTAATGCTTTCCCATATATTACCTGTGCGTAGCAGAAAAGACTACATATGTTTCTGTCAATACAAAAGGAGTATCTTGAATCAATCCTTCTTTCCTTCCTCTTTCTATATGTAGGAACAAATTAGAGCTCTGAAAATCAGACTTGCTGTATTTATTTCACCAGTCTAATTATATGATCTTAGGCAACTGAGAAGACCTTTTTGTGTATCACTCACCCATTCACCTATCCAGCTACCGAGGCACTAATTCCATAACTATTAATGCCATCCTACATCAACTGATTCCCAAACACATGTTCTTTTTTGTCACTGTGTCCCCATTCATTCTATCCTCCATGTAGACGTGCCATGAATACCTGTCTATACCTGTCAATAAAATTAGCTGCACAATGATTGTTAGACTCTGGTGTGTTCTTTCCTTTGGATTTACTATATGTGACTAAATTTGGAGAATCCAGTCATAGTCGGAGGAATCCCCAAGGTCATTTAGCGAAGTTCCCAGCTGCAGATCAATTTTTAATTACACACACCTGTGTAAGTTTTAACCATTATACCTTTAAGTATCCTTGGGACTGGAGTCCACAAAATCTCCCCTGGAATCTATTTCTCTGAATAACCATACCTGGTTCCATTTATAAAGTCCATATTTTTATTATTCATATGTTCATTTATCAAAAAAGAAAACAAAACCTGAGTATTTTCCCTGTGAATGATGCAGTGTGCTAGGTGCTGATGATAAAGAAATGAAAGACTAGTTCTATTCCAAATTAACTCACAGAATAACGGGAGACAAAGATAACCCATAGTTTCTTAAAATCTTGCCCTAAGCTGGGCACCTGGCTGGCTCAGTTGGTGGAGCATGTGACTCTTGATCTTGGGGTCATGTGTTCAAGCCCTACATTGGGTGTAGATATTATGTGAATAAATAAACTTAGAAAAAATAAATAGTGCCCTAAGTACTATAATACAGTTAAGTACTGAGTGCTTTAAATGCCTCCCCACCTCCCCAGAGAGAGGTAGAGTGGGGAAGTGATCAGCAGCTTCAAAAGAAAGACTTCGTGAGTCCATTAGGACAAAGGTCATCTCATCCTTTAGCCACCCAACCCACCAGATTCTTCACTACTCAGAGATTTTCTCCAACGAATTCCCTTCCGGAGACATTGATCACCCTGCTGATTCTCAAAAAAGTTCCAAAGAGAGAAATCCTTGTGAAGATTTCTCTCTCTCTGGGCAACCCTGTGGCTACTGCCCAGATGAGATATAACTATTGTACCTTTATTTGTGCTCACACTTGCCCTCAGTTTGTTACTGCCTCCATATATTTCATTAGTTTTCAGGGGGAGATTTACTCCTTCTGTGGGCTTTATTTTCGGAGAGGTCAATAAAGAACAGGCTTCCCAGAGAAAAATACCGTATGACGGTTACATAATGTGAAACCCAGGTCTGATTATACCATGCCCTTATTTGAAATCATTTGACAGCTCTCCAGTGCCTAGAGGAGAAAATCCAGTGTCTTTCATCTGGCGTATGGGACCTCCATGGTGAGCACCTGGGCACTCTGCAGCATCTCTTATCAAGAGGACCCCCACACATCAGAGGCCACCAGGCAGAACCCCTTTAGGCTGTGGCCAGAGGAGTCACTGAAGGGGTCAGTGGAGAAGTGGTAACAGCTGATCTACATTTTTGGAAGTTTGTTCTACATTCCCTGAATGGAGCAACTATTGCAGCAAAATCCATGTATAGCTCAACTTGCTTCCTCAATACTTTTCTGGAATGAGACAGACCACCAATTAGAAAGCAAAAAACAGGGAAAGAAAATAAGTAACAAAAAAGATATTCATATTGCACTTCATTAAAAATACACCAAAGAGGATTCCAGGATATATCCTTTTACTTCTGTAAAAATGTCAATCCGAAGGTTTGCGATCAGTCTCCTGAGTTACCCCAGTGACAATCCATTACGTATTCTCTTGACAAATCCTCCCATCCAAGTACTAACCAGGCCCGACCCTGCTTAGCTTCCGAGATCAGACGAGATCGGGCGCGTTCAGGGTGGTATGGCCGTAGACCTCTTGACAAATCCTAAACTGGCCAATAGTTTGTAAACATAACCCTCTCTGCGTCCTAGCCATTGTGCACAGGTGTACCTGGGTGAATATGTGAATTACTGTAAGTGCTTAGTTATTGTCATACTTTTCTGCACCTACTTATGAAGGGTGCCTTGAATTCAGGGGTTACTATCATTTTCTTTTTCTTTCTGAAATAATAAAATACAAAACACAAAAATCTCAAACCAGTTTAAGAAATGACACAACTACTCTTCTCCATGAGGTAATAAACTAGTTATATGAAAACCACTCTCCAGCAACTTGAAGAGTTAGATTCAAAATAACCCAACCTGTAACTAATAACGTGTGAGTGTTGTACGATTATATTAAAAAATAATCACTGGATTTGTCTCCTTTGATGAATTAATTAACTCAACAGATATTTATTGAGCATCTATTAGACATAAAAACAAACTGCTGTCTAAGAAATTAGGTATCATCCTTGTCTTCAAGGAGCAGAATATTTCCATTTATTCTGAGGTCTTGTGTAAAGTAAAAACCAATACAGGACAGAATTCGATCTGTCTTATTCCTTCATGCTATCAAGCCAACTCCTCAGACACACACACACACACACGCACACACACATACACACACACACACTACATTGAAAACACTGATTAGGAATTGGCCTCACACTGTTATTGACCCCAGTTCTAAATCACTAAGCCTCATGTACTTGATGCTCCAAATTTGGTTATGTCCTTATTTTTCCACTTCTTTCCTTAAGGCTCATTTTTCCGTAGGAACTTTTCTTTTTCCTCAACCTCTGACTAGTATTTTGATTCCTCCCGAGCAACAGCAGCTCCCCTTGTCTTGGATAAACATTTTGCCATCTGATGTGGGGTCCAGAGGCTTTGGTGGGCTCAGGAGGGGAGAGACAACTCTCCCCCCACCAGCAGGTTATAACAAGTCCTCATCTAACAGCCCAACATAACCCTGCAATTCAAAGGAGCAATGTGTACAGGTAAGAAATATGATCAACCATGAAGCCTAAGTCAGGATTCTACTTCTCTGTGGCAGTATAAAAACATGCAGGCATCACATTAAAATCATGAGTAAGAACAAACTCTACTGGATCCCTACGGCCACCATGTCCGCTGGAGTCCCCAACCCCTTCCTTACCATTTTCATTTCTTTTGGACCTGATTGCATAAGTGGTTCCCAGGCAGAAGGTAGATTATCTAGGCGCCTTAAGAGATTCTTTTTCAATCTGACTGATGGCTGTGGAACTCTTTTCAAATATGTCATTTAGTGTCTCTTTTTTTTTTTACTCAGCTTATGAAAATGTGATATATTTGACATCACTTGCTGTATCTGTTAGGTTGATTTTATTGATTCTAGAATTATTTAGTATTAAATATATGACAGGCTTTGTAGCCAACTACTGGGAATACAAAAGCCAACTAGACAGTTGTGATCCCTTCCTTTAGGAGGCTTACCATCCTGTGGTAAAAGACATTTTACCACATATTAGGTTCACGGATATATCCCAGGCAGTGTTTCACTAGGGGCCTCTAGTAGAGGTCCCTAAACACAAACTGTTAAAGCTCCTTATGCTCCTGAAATTCTTTCAATAAGAGAAACATGTTTGTGATTATTCAGCTGAAAGATAATGACGGAAATGCAAACAAGGGAGGAGACAACATTGGCTTAAATTCATACTAAAGTGGAAATGACTGACATTGGACATTATTTCATGAATAAAGCTCTTGATGGAGAAGAGGTAAAGAGGAAGATACAGTAGGTTTTGAATTAGGAGAATAACGGCAGAGAGAAACCTGGTGTTATAAGGGGAGAAATTGCCTAATAAATAATCTAGTTTATGGTGAATCTATCTATCTATCTATCTATCTATCTATCTATCTATCTATCTATC